>NC_042495.1:86549605-86562556 GCF_005508785.2 Acyrthosiphon pisum
TCCCAACTAGTTGTTTGTTAAACAGAGCCTGTTTGAGTTATACCTATGTATCTCTGTCAAATTGAACAATGTATATATATCAAAATGGAAATGTATATATTTCATGTAGTTTACCTGATCTAGGTTAGGTGTCAAGCCTATGATTTTAATGTCATTTAGTTGTGAAATAAAATAGGTTTTTTCAGAACTTAAGTGAAATGTTGAACTTAAGCTAAATACACAAACCATTCTAATTACATATTATATTTTTTTGATCAATTCATTTGCCTAATGTAAATTATTTTATGAAATTTTGAGGAGGATAATAAAGGAATTTACTATATTTTACTATTTAATGCAAAAACTTAATTTTCAAGATTATCAAATCATTGTCTAAGTAACAATTGGTTATTAATTAGTTTTAACCATCTTAATCTAATAGTGTCCTAATTATGCTATGTTTTCCTTTGTTATCACATTTACTTTTCTTCTAGTGATAGGTATTTTCATATTATTTTTTTAGTATTTGTTAATTTTAAACAAAATATGTTGAATTCACTTACATTGTAATTAAGTAGGTATATTTGTCTAAAATGTCATTATTATTTTATAATAAAATATTCTTTGGTGCTTCATAATTCATATTTATATTTATAATTTTATTTAGGTACTTAAAATATTGATAGGTAAATGTATATATGTATAGGTAATTTTCTGCATTTATTATCTTTCAATAATACATTTATATCCCTAAGTAATAATAATAATATTATTTCTGATAGTACCTACCTACATTTAAAAATCTAATTTTTTGAGATTCTCGTGACTACATTTTTAATTTGTACGAAGTTTCACTGTAATAAGTTATTTACACATATCAATTACACAATTGTATATTTTGATAGTGTTATTGTTATTTATAATTCATTAATCTTCCTTACCTATTAATAAAATATTAACCAATCACTACCTACAATTTGTATATCTTTTTTTAATATTAATATTATATTTTTATTTAGTATAAATCATTTTTTTACCTATTTCTCATATTAATAATATACATTATTACCTATCAAAAGTACCAATAGGTGTTGTCTAAAATAAAAAATTTAGTTAGTTATTTTTGTTTTTCAGATAATTAAATTTACCGTATGATGAGTTGGAAATATAATAATGCCAGCCGCAAGCAATCAAATAGGTTCTGCTTTGTTTCAGTCTCTTTCTAAGAAAGTTACTGATCGCCGAACTCATCATTCATCTGTGGCAGACGACCGTTCTTGTTACTTATACATAGCATCAAGCAGAATTTTAGATAAAAGTATAGAATTTGAAATGTTAGACCATAAACCATCAATGCTATCTCAGATGAAAAACAATTGTATCATGTTACTACAAAATGGCTGTAGTAAAAAAGATATTATTAAAAAAAATGAAAGGCTTAATGGTGATACTAACAAAATATCCCACTTACCTAAACCTAAAGTAGTATTATATCCTCCTGAACGTGTACAACTAGGCTGGCAGGATAAAAAAATGTCAGTTGGTTCCGGATTAGATAATCCTGGTGTAATATGTTACATCAATTCTACATTACAAGTATGTGTTGGAGTTCACTTTATTGTATTATTTATGTCTAGGTGTTTAATTGTGTTTTTGTTTTTATAAATACGTGTAGGCACTATTTCATATCCCTGCATTTACAAATTGGCTAATGAGTGATGAACAACATCAAAAAACATGTCAACAAAAAAGTAAATATAAATATTATCAATTACACTCAAAAAATAAAAGTGTATTGTCTATAATTAATAGTTATTACATTATATATTTGTAACAATATTATATTATGTATTTGTTTTTTTTAATAATATATTTACAGTTGAATAAGAATATTTTTACGTAAATTTTTAGCTGGATTTCAAAAAGATTGTATTGTATGTATGGTCTGTAATACATTCACACTATCTCAAAAACACACTGGTTCTAGCTTCAAAGCATCAATCATAACTAATCGCCTTTCATGTATGTAAATCAAACTAAAAATCAAATTTAAGTAGGAACAAAAAAATAATTTTTGTTTCATTGATAGTAATATGTAAACATTTGTCAACATATCGTCAAGAAGATGCCCATGAGTTCCTTCGTTACCTTATCGAAAGTATGGAACGGTGCTATTTGTCCGTTTTAGGACATGCTGCTAAATCGTATGTATATCATATAAATAACAATGTAAATATAATACCTATTGTCTTAAACTTTTATGTATTATAGCCTAGACAATTATTCTAAAGAAACCACACCTATTAACCAAATATTTGGTGGTTATATCCGCACTGAAGGTATATTTATTATAAACAGATAAACAATTTAGTAAATAAATATATTAATAAAAATATATTTTTTATGTTTAGTAACGTGTGGTAAATGTGGACACATATCAACTACATTTCAACATTTCCAAGATCTCATACTTGATATCAGGCACTCTGATAATGTTAACGACGCTTTAGATAACTATTTTGAAAAAGAACCATTAGATGAATCATATGTATGTGAAAGATGTCGACGACAAGTTGCTGCTGATAAAAAGTTCTCCATTGAAAGAGCACCAAACGTTTTATGCATTCAGCTGAAAAGGTGAATTATTGATTAGATTAAAATTTGTTGTGTATATTATTATTGTGCTGTACTGTTGTCAGTGTGAAGTAACTAAAAACTAATGATAATTTCTTACAATAATATTACAGGTACAGTGTTGGTATGGGTGGATTTAGTGGAAATAAAAACAGTAAAGCTATTCAAATAAATGAACGATTAGATTTATCCAGTTATCAATTTGATCACCATAAGTTTAAAATTGATGCTCGACCATTAAGATACCATCTGGTATCCATGGTAATTCATTATGGTTCAAGTTTACATAGTGGACATTACACAACTCTTGGTTTAACACCCTCTGGATCTTATTACTATTTCAATGATTCAAATGTATGTATTTTAATTATTATATTTCCATCTCATTTATTTATTTTCCAACTATTGGTTTTGTGAACAGGTTTATCAAACAAATTTCAAAAATTATTCGACAAGTAATGATTCCTATATAATATTTTATGAATTGGAACCATCAGAAAACATGAATAACACAAATTTAGAAAGTAAGACATCGACTGTAACGTCTACTTCAACTTGTAAACCGTCTGTAAATGGCTTTTTTTCAAGTAAGTATTCTAAAAGTTTTATAATTTATTTTTCTATGCATTTTATAATATAATGTGTATCTTTATTTAGACAAGAGCAATGGAGTTACAAAGCCTTTAAATGGTGTTACAAAACCATTGAACGGTTTAAACAATATTAAAAAAAATATTATCAAAGACAAAAAAAGTCAAATATATGATAAATGGGATTCAAATATTAAAATGTAAGATATTTATATTTTAATTTTATATATAATTATATAATGAAAAAAAAAAAGTTTTATACTCTAATAATCATTTAAAATATGTTACTTTTAAATTTAAGGTTAAAACAAGGACAACAAAAAGATAAATCACTAATTGAGAACACTTGGAATTCAAATAGTAAAACAATAGAACCTACAACTAATGGAATCAAACCATCTTTAATTTATAATAGCTTAGTACCTTATATCGATTCTGATAAAGAAGGTAGTGATGATGAGAATAGTTCACTATCTGGTGAAGATAATGCTTCTTCGCCTGTGATATTAGGAAAAGTCAAACACTCATTAGACCAAAGAGTTCCTGATAAAAAGCCTTTAGTTATGAGACCAAAGGAAAATCCTAGTGAAGTTGCTTCAGAAACACCTCCTAAAAAATGTCTAGTATTGAAACCACCAAATGATGATTCTCCTATTAATGAACGAGACAAAGAAATTCTTCCAGCAAAAAAATGTTTAGTTTTGAAACCTAAAGATGAAGAACCATTAGAAGTGAAACCTGAATCTGAACCTGTCAAAAAATGTTTGGTTAGAATTCCAAAAGATGATAATGAATCTTCTAATACTACTAAGGCATCTCATTCCACTGAAGGAAAAGATTCAGAAAAAAAAAACCGCCGGCGTGAAAATGGAATTTTGGAATTTGATGTTAATAAGCCCAAAGCCCGACTTGATCATAATTATAATGGGTTTGTTGTTATCTAATTTAAATGATTCAGATTCTTTTATTACTTAATTTTATATTGTAGTTCTTATTAACTTGATAACACATACATTTAGTGTATAGTATACCTAAAACATAGTTGTAATGTTACAGAACTAAGTCACCATCCGATAACAAAACAAATGGAAAATGTTTAAATGGAAATGATTCTCTTGATGATAAACCTTGGTGAGTTTGATAATATAAGCATAAAATAATATTTATTTATTTTATTTTATTTTATTTATTAACTTTAAATAACACCTATATTTTATTGAACTCTTGACTTTTTTATCCTAATTTCTGAGTCTGGTTGTAAAGTATGCAATGTTCCTTTTGATGTTTTTTATAATCCAATCACTGGTCAATTTTAGTTAATTATTTTCTTATTAAATTTTAGGAGTAAGTTATCAAATGGGAATAACCATAAACATTCAAATGGGACAAAGAACTGGCAAGTTATACACTTATTAATTTTAGTGATGATAAATTGTATCTTTTTGTTTGGGATAATAATTAATTTTTAATTACTTATTTTAGGCCCAAGTTTACCAATGACTTTCAAACTAATGGTAATATTAAATCTAATGGCAACAATTTTAAAGATAGTATGAAGTCACGAACGCATTTGGGTTTTGGTGGAGATGGTAAATATTCTTTATTTTCTTAATTGTTCATATTTAATAATTTATGTGAACTGAAGCCATATCTGTGGCAGATTATTAAGTTTAGTATTGTTATATTTCCACTAAAATAACACAATAGTTTGGTTTTGTTTGTTCAATTCAAAATTTCATTAAATATTGTACTATGACTAAATAACAATGAACAGAAATAAATAATTGTATTTTATTTTTGTTATCACTTGAATGTCAATTATATTTTTAGCCAAGATGTGTTATTTTATTGGAAGGATCTGTTATTATTCAATTATTGTAATTTTTTAATCGATTGTCTGAGCTGACAAGCTTTTAGAAATAAAACTTAACTCACAGGAAAAGAGATTATGCCAGTGAAATCCAAAATTTAATATTTTTTCTTTCGAAAGTGCCATTTTATGTAATGTGCCTAACTTATTTAAATTACATTGGAATTAGATTTGATATCTATGTTTATAAAAGTTATAATAAACGTTCAAAAATCACTTAATTAAGGGAATTCGATACCGTGATTTTCTGTTTTTGTCTAACACACGCGCGACATAGTATTTTAAACTTGTTTTTTGCCAAATATTCCAATTGATCTATTGAAGCGATAAGATTTCTCAAAACAGATTTGAATTTGTCGTCAAGTCTACTTGAAATCGACTTTCCCACATTTTTGATTTTTTGATTTTAACTTCTCCAAAAATTGAAGTAGCATAATTTTTTTTTTATATATCAATACTTGATATATATTTCAAACCCTATATTTCAAACTTGAAAAACTTTTTTCATACAAATGATATCAAAAATATAAAAACAATGTTGCACAGCCAAAGTTCTCTTTTTTTATGTGGTGAAAATTTTGTTTCTTAGTTATGACTGTAGCCTTCTCGGTTCTTTGCCACACAAAACAGTTTTTTCTATGTTGTACATTTGTAAGACGGAGACAACACATGCGAGTATAGCGTCCTCTTAATTTTAATTTTAAGGCAAATTTGAGATAATTAATATTTTTTGTACTTTGTCACGGTACATATTGTAAATTAATAATTATACAATTAAATAATAACTCATGATGAAAATAGTTTCAAAGGTTTCTGATATATTATATTGACGACAATCATTTTGTCACCACCCACCTCTGAAGTAATTAAGTATAATTGTATAATAGTAATTAAATTTTAAATTTTGGAATAATAATTATATTTAAATATTTTTTTGTGATGAATTAAGAAGGAACATACAATCCATTTACTTAATGTATGTTAATGATGTACACATAGTTAATTTGAAAAACTTCCATAGGTATTGGTAATTTAATCCACTGGTATATTAAAAAGTTTTTTTGGTTGAATAATTTATTTTTTAAATTTGAAGTAGGTATTAAGCACTTGTATTAATGAACAGATATAATTAAAGAGTTTTTCTGAAATTCATTGATGACAAATTTTTTATCACCACCCACCTCTGAAATAACTGTATAAAAATAATGATTATAGAAGAAAGCTTTCTATGATTTACACTATTATTATTTCTACTTACTTTTTCCAGTTAAATATAAAAAAACGAGGGTAATAGGTAAATGCTCTGATAATTAGTTTGTAATGAATGCATTTTATTTGAGTTCAGTGATAAATTCTTGCATACGAAAAAAAGGATTCGAGTAAATGCGGTCTGCCTATATTCTTAAG
Source organism: Acyrthosiphon pisum (assembly GCF_005508785.2). Classification (NCBI taxonomy): domain Eukaryota; kingdom Metazoa; phylum Arthropoda; class Insecta; order Hemiptera; family Aphididae; genus Acyrthosiphon; species Acyrthosiphon pisum. The sequence continues at coordinate 86,556,086 of NC_042495.1, forward strand.
TGTATTTTATAATATATTTATATTGTTATTACCTTTATTAATTTATTTTACATTTAGTAGGTAATACAGTAAGTTTAATTAATATTTGTCAAAGAAATTGTATTAATTATAATAGTATATATTATACTTATATCATATATCATTGTTATTAATTTTTAATCTATATAAACTTACCATAGAATGGTATGAAATAGGTTTTGTGCTATAAAATTGCCAATAGCATAAAATATTTTAAAAATTTTCATTGTGTAAAGTAAATATTAAATAATAATAATGTAGTATAATTATTAATGAAAAATTAAAGTCTCTACAAGTATAATTTTTTTAATTAAAACAAAATAACAACGATTGGTTTTTTTGTTGTTTATTTGTACCTATTTTGTCAAACTTGAACTTGAAATTACTTTTAAAAAAAAATTATGCATTTGTCAGATTTTAAAGTTTCTTTTAACTTATGAGAAACCTTCTGTAAAATGTTCAAGCCTTAGTTATTATTATTAAAGTTTTTATATATTTTTATCTTTAATATTTCCATGAATTTTTGATATTTTTAAACTGCTGTTGGAACAATTTTCTAGGACTTTGGTTTGGTTTATTTTTAAATTTTAACATCGACCTGCAAGCCACATATTGGGGAACCACTGACCTAACCTTACTTTTAAATATCATGACAGTTCTCTAAAATATTATAGCTCAATTGATTCCATTGAATTGATATATCTATTATTTTATATGCTTGTGATGCAAAGACAACACATGTGAATATGATGTACTCTTAACATTCATAAGTGCATGGATTTTAATTACTGGCTTAACCTTACAGCTTCCATTATCTCATTTTTTATGATTTCATGATCATCTAGTATATTTTTATTTTTTCTCTTAACTAAGAATTATGATTTTCTTAGATTTTACATAACATTACTAGTCTTAATTCAGTTTTTCAGTGTTGGCTTTAGTTGATAAATATACTTAAATTTCAGAAATATTAGTTTGTTCCTTAAATCATTAAATAATTTTGAGTTTTAGGGTTTGGGGCTGAACCTTACATTATCAAGTATGTATCTATAGGCGCTTATGAAAAGTTTGATCTGGTTGAACCAGTGAATTTACATGCATAATAAATGCTTATTATATCTTCAGGTCGACTTCACTACAACTTTTTTTAAGCGCCTTAGTGTACTCAATGATCACCTACTTCAGGTGGCCCTGGATCCGCTCAGTGAAAAATACTATCATTCAACACATATTGGTCATGGCAAGGTCCATTCAAAAATACAAACTAAAATGCTTGATTTCCTAATGTGATTAAATTAAATTACAATTCAATTGTATATAGTTGTAAGATTTAATTTTTGACAATTATACCCTAAAAATCAGAATATATATAGAAATCTATTTAAATCATATCCTGAATTCAATCGTTATTGAATAAAGTATAAGTAATACTGAATTTCATCTTCAAAATGTCATAATTATTGGTTAAAAATTATTTACCAACATATATTTTCAAAAATATTTCTATGCATTTGAATGACTTCTGAAATTCTCCTATTTAAACATATATTAATCAAATAATGTTTAGTATGAACAATGGTAATTAATTTACAGAAACCTCAGAAGTTGGAACTATTATATTGATAAATATTTTATTATTTTTATTATTGTGATTTTTAGTTAAAACCTGGAATGGTGAAAAAAGCTTTGTAGACCGAGAGGCTGAACAGGATAAAAGTAATGGAGTTAAACGTTCATTTGATGATGAATACAATGAAGATTTTGATAGAGGGGTTGTGAGTATATTTGAATAATTTTTAAAACTAAGTTAATAAATAAAACAAATTATATTATATTATTGATGATAAAATATAAAAATAATTGTATTTCTATTTGTATATCTCAAAAGTTAAAAATAAATATCTTAATTATATTTTTTACTGTATTCATACATACTAAATTCGCTGTAAATATCAACATTGTACAATATGTTGCCTTTACTTATGTAGTTATTTATAAGTTTAAAAAATGTACATAATATTGACTGTTAAGTGGATGTGACGTGGACAAAATTGAATTGTGACAATATTTCTGAGAACAAGACTGCGTTTTTAGTTTTTTCCATTATTCCCTATATAACCTGTAACATTCATTATATCGTGTAGACATAGCAAAAATGTCAACATTTTTAATAACAGTTAACATAACAAAATTTAAATTTTTTAAAAAGAACTCGCCGCCTAGCTCTAAAATATTTTCATCTTTTAATTTTGTAATAGGTTCTTTTATTTTAACAACAAAATTGAGAGAGTATTACTCAGACTGTGTAAACGCGACTGAGACAACACAGCAGGTGTGATATCCTCTTAATCCTTTCACTGCTGAATTAATTTTTCCCCTATAGTGCTCCACACAGGGATGAATTTTTTTTTATATTGTATCTTTGAATTTGCCTAATAATTTACTGTATGTTCATGTTATCACATTAATTAAAACATTTATTGTTTTTTTTTTTTACTATAGGATGCATTATGCATCCATAGCAGTAAAAGGGATAAATCAATCACTTTGTTACATTACATTTTTATTTTTGAACACAGATTATGTTAATAATAATAAATAAAACATTTTAGGTAAAAAAGAAGAAATTTGATAGTAAGAATCACCACTCAAAAGAAAATGGTTCCAATGCCTTGCAAATGTTACATAATCAATTAAATCAATTTAATGGTAAAATGGGACGAAGTAAAATCACTTGGATGAATCGAACCAAAAATTACAGACAATATAACAATGGATATCGTCACAATGGCAGTAGTGGAAATAATGGCGGAGGATATAAGAAACCCAGGTATAATAATAATCGTCGCCATTGGCATAAACAGCGTTAGATATTTTGTGTTTAGTTTTGTACATCAAAAACATTTTGTAAAATGTTGTAAATTATAATATTATTCTAGGTTAAAATAAAATTTAGGATGAATAAGTTAAATATGACATTAAAATAAAAATTTAAAAAAAAACTAAAACGAACAGTTATTTTAATAAATAAATTAAGGTTAATTAGAAATTCCATTGCCAACTAACTTGATTTCATCTTGGCTATTCTAGTCTGGCAATATTTTAGTATTGTATTTTTGATAATTTATTATCCGGCAAAATTATTGTTTAAGCTTTTTATAGTTGCACTGGACTAATAATAACATATTGATAACTGTTGTAAATATTGGACAATTATTTAATAATTTTTGCAAAATTTCTCAAAGTTAAATTTCAATTTTTAGGCAATATTAAACTCATTATTTCTGACTAAATAAATAGTTATGTAGTGCTTATTTTTAATTCAATTTTTTAAAAAAGAAAAAATTTATTTTTTTGTTTTAGTTAGTATATTTTCTGATTATTAAGTTCTATTTTTAATTTTCATTTACCCACATCTAATTAAATAATAAAACAAAAAACTTTTTATTTTAATTTTCTTAATGTAAAGTAGAAATATTTTTTTTTTAAGATAATTGGTTTTTATATATATATATAACCCGTCATTTGTTCAATTTAATTTTTAATAAAAAAGAGCAATTAACTTAGATATTTTTTTGTATTATAATAATAATTATTTTTATAAAGTTTGTTTACTTAATAAATTATGTATTTATGTAGGTTGGGAAGGATTTAGATTAGTTATTACCTGTAAAATTATTGTCCATTTTCCCTGTTTAAGTTTAGAAAATAAAAACAAATTTTTTCAAGTGTATTTGGATGCTGTAAATGTTAGAAATGTTTAAACATTTTAAGCAGTCCCTAATTAACATTCAATTACCGTCTCGTGATTCGTAAAATAAATTTGTGTGCACGCGTTGTTAGTATGACTACTTGTAATTTTTTTTAAATTTCTAAGTTTATAGGCTCTACTGAAGCGCCTGTTGTAATAACAATGTTTGTACTCCGATTTTCACGGTCGGTTCCTAACTTCAGAACATCCAGACTACAGTGTTGTTGTTGTTATTATTATTACCATTTTTATATATATATATATGTCTACAATCAATAGGTCATTAACGAAGTAAATATTTTGTTTTAACCTCTGAATAGTAAAAATTTTGATTTTTCTTGTATATAAACTGTAATTAAATTTATTTAAATACTACGCGTATACAATATTATTTTGTTGAAATCTTAAACACAAACATTTCACTTATAATCTGAAATAAATTTATGTATATCTATATAATACTAATAATATAATATATACATACATACATAAATATATTAATGGCATTTTATTGATGCATTATAATTCATAATGTATGGTTTTTAAAGATAAAACACCTTGATACTGTTATTCTATATGCATTGTAAACTTGAATATAAGATATATCTAAAATATGTAAATAAATGTTTATGTGTATTGTGTACCTATCATTTGTAAAAATTGAATTGTATTGCTTAAAAACAATTTTTAATGTATATTTAGATAGACAAATATTGTAAGATGACTATTATGTGCGATTAAATGTGAAGTATGAATTGAAATAATAAATAAAGATTTACATAATATTTCAATTTGTGTAAGGGTATAACTTGTTATAAGTAAGTATTTTTTACGTTAAATATATACCCCCCCCCCCCCCCCTTGAAAAATTCTAAAAATCCCCATGTAGGTATCTATACTACTTAAGTACCTAATAGTCAGTAAGTTATTTACGATGTAGAACTCTACAAAATTGGTAATTTATTTATCTAGTCAAGCGTCCCGCAAAAGCTATAGCTCCACTCACTCACTATAGCACTCACTGATGAAGACTTTTTTCGACATTGAAAAGAGTGAAAAGTTATTTGCGCTTAACTATGGGAGATAACAGGTTAATTGATTCAATATGGTTTTTGCAACTGAAAAAGAAGAAGCTGATACACTAGATCTTAATGAAGCAGTTGATAGTTTCACTAAATTAAAATCTAGAAGATTTCCTTCATTGTAAATTGTAATTTATTAAATTATATTTAAATAATATACATTACTTATTAATTATTTATAATTTAGTTTATAGATATTTTTATATGAAGCTTTATATATAGCTGTGGTGATCCATATTATAATATTATATTAAAACAAACTAAAAAACATTTTTGTTAACAAAATTATTATTATTTGTTTTTTTATAATTTCTATAAAATTATCTACATTTACACTAAAAGTGTGTTGAAAAAAATTCATTGGATGATTTGAGCGACTGGTATTACTTTAGATTTTCAATATTGGTTTTGCATCCCATGAAAAAATGTGAAATGACGCCCCTGGGAACTTTCTCTATGTTTTACACTGTGTTTAGCTAATTTTTCTACTTTCGCCACCAAAAATTAAGCCGTGGATCCGCCACTGTAGCGCCCTCTTAATATATATATGTATTAGTTCGTGGTCTCATTTCTGGACGTTATCAGAAGCGGAGTTTGGTTTCTTTATTCTAATTCTTCATGCATAGACTATAGATTAAGAAGATACAGTGGCGGACGCAGGGGGGGGGTTCAACCCCCCCTCCCCAACCCAAAAAAATAATGAATGGATGATTAATTTCAAACGTAGTTATTCTACCTTATACACCTTAAAAAAAGTAATTGTTCAAAACATTTATTAACAGTATAAGTGATTAGTGAAAATAGTATTAAAAATAAGTAAATATACGTAGTCGATATAATATTTATAATCAACAATCGATCATTATGTATTATGTTTGACGTTATGACAGGTTTCCTTAAATAATAAATTTCGTTTACATGGTCGTGCGATAATGATCAACAATAGTCAATCGTTTTCTTCGATGTGCAAATAATATCAATGTTGGTCCCTATGTATATTGTATTACGGCCAGTACGGGTCCACACATTGCCGTGGTATTTAGTCACGAGCGACGGTGGTGAATTATTTTAGTTTTAAGACGATAAATAATATTTTAGATTTATTAATCAGCATATACTGATATATTATTATACGTGACATCTGACAACCAAAAATTGAAAACGAAAAGACAAAATACAGATGTATTTATAACTGACTTTTTCAAAAAGTCTTCTTCCAAATCCAAAGCAATTATTGAAAACAACGAAGGTAATTATTATGTACTTGAAAGAATTTATCATTTGAAACAAATGCAGTTTAGTTACCTCTAGTGTATTTGGCTTAATTTTAAGCCAAAATATGTTTTTTAACGTGTTTTAAACGTCAGATCGCAAAATTATGATTGCAGCTCCGTTTTAAACTCATCGAGTTTCGTAGGTAAATTAAAATTAAGGGGGCTGCAGCATATGAAAAAAAAGTGACTTTTAGACCAATAAGCTAGACAATTTGGTTTGACAGATTTAAATTTTAAAAACAAATTATGATTTATGATTGATCAACAAGTTTACTAGGGAATGATCGAGGCGATTTTGAATATTTTTTTTTCAGCTGTGATATCCAAGAATAAAAATATCGAAATA
>NC_042495.1:86562606-86595115 GCF_005508785.2 Acyrthosiphon pisum
AATCGCCTCGATCATTCCCTAGTAGACTTGTTGATCAATCAAAATCCGTTTTCAAAATTAAAATCTGTCAAACCAAATTCTTTCAGTTTTGTCTAGTTTATTGGTCTAAAAGTCACTTTTTTTCATTGAATCGAGCTCCCTCCAGCCCCCTTAAGGTTTATTTTATGATACAGAATTTAAATATATTGAAAAACATTATAACAAACAAAGTTAATGTTTAGATAGGTCAAATATACATTAGTTTTGACAAAACCTGCTGCAGCCCCCTAAAAAATGAAAATAGCGTGGGGGAACTAAACTGAATTTAAATTATTTTAAACATTAGGACAAAGTTAAAAATTAGGAAAAAAAATATTTTTGTACATAACCATAATATGTGTTTTGACAATGAGACCATAACATATTTCTAAAATAAAGCTATGGATTCATTACTGATAACGTCTTATTTTGCTTATGTATGATAGACGGTGGTATTTTTGAGATTTTATTATGCATAAAGTATATTATTTTGAATATATATTATGTATTAATAGTGAGCAATGACTATAACAAAAACGTTTACGACCATGGTGTCCCCGTCACATTAGAAGACATTAGTCCTCGGGTCCTCCACTCCTCCAATAGATATTGTTCAAATACGCTTGAAGATAAAAGGCCAAAAACGTTTATTGATACTCTAAACTTTTGTGAATCTACGTTACATTAGTCTATACATAGATTTTTGCAAATTGGATCAACACTTCCCTTTTTAGGTGCTTCGAGTGAAAGATCGTTCTCTTGTCTTCATTGATTAAAAATCTATTTACGAAACAAGACGGTGGAGGACCGATTAAATGGGTTGGCACTTGGCATTATTAAATATATACAGAGAGGTACCTACTTTATTTTATTTAATTAGGTATGTCGAATGTATTTTAAATATTGTTGAATTGTTTAACTATAGGTTATATAGATTATCAAGAATTGAAAATAATGACAACGTTTTTGATGGATGAATTAATTCTGTATGTTCTTCCAAACCTTTAAAAACCGATTACTCTGCTTTTGTTAAACTTAAAGAATACAAAACTGTTTGCTTAAAACATATAACTGAAGAATGTTTTCAATTTTTTCTCAGTATGAAAATAATGTTTAGTAAATATAGAAGTTTAATTTTAAACAAAAGATAAATATTCTTTAAGAAATTATCACTTGAATTAGGTGCCTTTTCTGAATGTCGTGTGATGTACATCAATATTATTCTGACGATTGTCGTGGCGTGCGCCGCTAGATGGCGCCTTATATTATCAAAACAATCACAGACTCGCAGGTATATTATATTTTTTATTTTATATTTTGTAAACACACAAACATGGAGTGTGCTTTTCTCCCGACAAAATTACGATTAAATACGTTTTACAAGTGTACGTTTCGTCGACACCATCAGATATTTTGATTCTGATTTCTGATGAGTTGAGACGATTCCGACGCATTCGTCTTCTCGAAGGTTCTTAACCGGCCTCCAAAGTAGGAAATATCCATCATGTTACCAAATTTCAGTCCGGTCGTACAGACACTATTTGGCACTTTGTTCACATGGGGCTTAACGGCTGTCGGGTCCAGTTTAATCCTGGTATTCAGCGGTACACAAGTAAATATGGGTTTCAATTTTATGTGTATTTTTCCTCTAATATGACAACTTGACATGTAGAATGTAAATTCAAATTGGTGATTGATGTAATGATGTCTATTGCAGAGAAAGCTACTGGATGGGAGCTTGGGATTCTCAAGTGGTGTGATGATAGCGGCATCATATTGGTCACTGTTAGCACCAGCAATTGAACTAGCTGGACAGGACAGTACCTATGGAATTGACGGACAGTTTTCATTTATACCCGCACTAGTTGGTTTTGTATTTGGTGCATTTTTTGTGTACTTATCAGACCTAATCATATCATTGTATGAAATGGACGTACTTAATATTTTAATACCTGGTAAATATTTATATATGTCTGAAGTTTATACTGCGATCATTCAATAGTTAATAAATAAATAAATATGTAAATTAGAAAATTCATATTCATAGTTAAATTTAACACCATAAAATAGTAGACGTTGTATTTTATAAAGATTTAAGTCAATATCCATTAACATTGATATTGATAATAAAATAAATACAAAATATATTGTATGCTAGGTTCTTTTATATAATTCAACAGTAGTTCGGTGGTTTTCAATACTTTTCTTTCAATTAATCTTAAATTGCTATCATTAATTATTACTTATAATTTAAAACAAATTCAGTAAATATTAATATTAAACACTAGTGATTTTTCTAATAATACCACTACTATTATTTTAGTGTTAGACAATTATTAGGTACTATATAATATTTATTATTTATACATTTTTTTTAAAATTTTATTCTTAGAAGCAAATCAGTGTTCAAAAAAGAAGTTTAAATGTGATTCTGATACAGAACGTACTTATTATAAAGATAATCAACAATCAATTGGAATAACTGATGGTAAGAATTGTAGTTTAACAATCAAGTAGTATTCACACTGCATGTAGATATGTCTTGTAAATTTAATACTACACTCAGAATCTAAAAAAGTATAGTTAGGTTGCTATGATAATTTAATTATATTAATCATTGGTTGCTAGGGGCAACCTAGGAACTTTATAACATTAATTTCATCTTTGTTATTGTTTGGTTGTCATGAAATCTTTAATTTGTAATTGGTCAGAAAAATGCAATGATATTTAAGGCTCCTAGCTTCAACACAATGACGTTACGATAACGCTCTCCGTGTAGCACAAAATTATAGAATTACCCCCAGGTATTAGACATATATATGTCAATTTGTAAATTATACTGGTTATTAAGGCTAAATTTGGAATGAATAACTTTGTGGTCTATTATTAAAATTAAGTATTTAATGATGATCCCGCAACCTATCTGGCATTTTTAATTGGCCGATATAAGATTCAGACAGGGTTATAACAAGTACTTATAATGTTAATGTTTGAATATTTAAGAATACTTAGCTAACATAAAGTTATTGTGTTTATAAAACAATGTAGGTTTTGTTGTGACATTTAGTTTTGCTATATAGAATATAATATATTTGTATTTATGTCTTTGTTTGTAAATATATTGGTAACTTTTTACTGTCTAGTATAATTTAGTTACTGTATATATGACATAAACTATGTCAAACAATTAACCTTATTTCCTTAAACAACTCAATTATCTTATAATTCTATAGGTAAGAAATAATAATTGAAATAATAGGTATATTATATAACAGGGGTGGCCAGCGAGAAGAGACTCGCAAGCCACCAAATATATTAATATAAATGGAAGGGCTAAGATTTAAAAAAAAAAAAAGGTCATATTATATTATGTTAATTTATGTCTAATGTAAGATGTAAAGATGCGAGCCGCGATTTGGCCACCCTTGTTATATAACTTAAATATTTATAAATTATTATAAAGTCATATTATAAAAATGCCTAAAGCAGCGGTTCTAAAACTTTTAGCAAATACGGACCCCTGATGGAAATTAAAGACTTTTAGAAATCACATAGCCCTACCAATTTCCTTCGAATAGCTACCTTTTTTTTACAAAATATCTCATGTTATCATCACTAATATTTGAATACTTATTTTATACTACAAATTACATTGGTAAATACTAGATATATAAAAACTATGGATTAGCCGATACTAGAACCAATAATTGATATAGGTGGTATCGGATTTATCAGTATCAGTTTTTTTTTGAAACCGATATTTGAACCGATACCAAAAAAAAACAACCAAATTTTAGTAGAATACAATTTTATGCAATCTTATATAATTTACATTTATTTGTTTTTGTTATCAATTTGTCAGCTCTTATACTTATGTCTAATATAAGTTATATTTATTTTAATGTTTTTTATAGAAATTTCAGATGCTAGACAACGATGCTATAAATCTACCCATCCACCACCAGAATACACTGAAATAGAATGTGATAATGATGTGAAAGCATGTAGTTGGAAACGTATTCTATTACTCATAATCGCTATAACTGTGCATAATATTCCTGAAGGCCTTGCTGTTGGCATAGCGTTTGGAGCTGTTGATTCATCGCCATCTTCTACATTTAATAGTGCCAGGTGAGTTACTTTACTATAGTACAATAATATAAATAGTTTTTTTTTTTTTGAAAGACTTAATATTCTTGTTTTAAGTACAGATACGTAGCTAGGATTACACTATTAGGGCGGCCTTCTCTCCTAAAAATAATCGAATAATAAATATTTTATTTTATGAAGGTCACACTTTTGAATTTGTGATAAAATTGTATACTATCGTAGTATTATTTATCATTTATGATTATAGCAGGATATCAGCTTTTGTATTTATATTTATAGATTATAAAAAGGTACCTACAACAAATGTTATGATTTGTAGTACCTACACCAAGCAGTGATGGGAAATCCTGAAATAGGAACTTTGTAATGCAACTTTGTAATATAGATTCTTTTTTTCCAAATACGACAAATACCTACAAACAATTTATTTCCTGACAATGTTGTTTGCAAATTGAATAGAATCTGGTACAATAAATTACAAGTTCTTTGTATCATATTTGTATTTATCGTGTTAACGCTGCATCGTGTTAGTGATAATTATTTATTTATTTATTAATATTGAATGGAAGCCCATCAAAGATACAATACAGTAATATTGGTATTTAGCAATAATATGTAAAAATATACAGAATATATGGATATAAGATAAGAAGAAAAACAATTCGTAATTCGGTGGAAACAACATACTCAATTAGAGTAAGCGAAGGAGGTGTCTTGATTTGGCCTGTTTCATATATCGAGTGAGAGGTTTGTTATTGAGGTAATCATTTAGCGAAACGTCAGTTAAGACTAGAAAGAGACCAGAATAGGTTTCTTTCATATATATCTTTCTTACTCAAAATTGAGCATCCTTAGCATGAATACACATTCATACATTTAAAGCTAGTTTAAACTTGCACAAGCAAATCATTTTGTGGTTAAACATTTATAAAATGTTCAGTAGTTTTATAGCTAGGGATTGGAAATTTAAAACAAGATTTTGCATAAGTGGGTACCTATATTGTAACCAAAAAATATATAAGCTCAGTTTTTTTATAGACATTTTAAGTTGAACTTTGGACAAATTTAGATGTTTAAACAAGGATTAATGATATTCATTATTTCGTAAAATTCAAAAACATTATTCGTGGTGACTTATAACTTTATACACACTATGAAATTTTATAATGTAATGTTTTCATTAAAATTTAGTTCAACCTTTTGTTTTACTACTAGTAAAATAAATTATTTAAGTAGATCCAATGTAAATATAATATTGTTTACCTACCTAAATCATACTATTATGTAAAGGATGATGTAATTATCATGTAAAAATGATATTGGCATTGAAACTAGGAAAATTATTTATATTTTTACTTCATATGATAATAGTATAAACCAAACAATATACATATAATATTCAAGCCCATTGATTTTAGGGGCCCATATTTATCCCCGAAACATTAATTTTTTTAATGTGTTTAACCTGTTTTTTTTTAAAAAAAAAAATGTATTTTAGTGGGTATTATTATTTTTATAAAATAAAAATGTTCTTAATCTTGAACCACAAAAAATTACTAAATGATAATAAATATGAAATTGATATTCTAATAATTGATAATAATATGATGAAGCTTGTAAAATGGTAGTTGTGAACTGCATTGTACGCAATAGATGATAGTCTTTATTATTTCTGAGTTATGGCTGCACGTGTGACGTGGATATATAATACAATATTATACAATTATATAGTCGTAAAAAATTTAGTGATCACATTTTTTGAAACTAAAATTGAAGGGTGGTGTGTCATAATCTGGACTTGCATATATTTTTAGATATAGGAATATTAAACAAAAATTAATTCTAATATCCTTTGGGGGGTAAGGTGGGTAAAAGTTATTGTTCATTGTCACACCTAAAAAAATTTAGTTCAGCGCCACTGTGAAGATCAACACTAAGACTCAAATCAATTTTATAAAGCCTATAAAAGTACAAACTAGTTTTAATCTTCAAGGTATAAATTGTATTCAGAAAAAAAGATATTTAAATGTAGAATAATTTCATATTTTTTTTGGATAACCATACATTTTTTAGCTTATTAAAGTTTACTTGTGTTATATTAACATTTTTGCATTTTATGAAAAACTGTTTATTGGAGTATTTTTTTATTTTTATTTTTTTGTATGGTGCTATGTCCGGGAATAGGCCCATTTAGGTCTAGTCACTAGTTAGTTTAGTAGGAGTAAGCCTAGTTCAGACGCCTACCTATTTGGCAGAATTTCTATTTGGGCACCCATAGGTTTCTGCTATGGCTGGTTGGTGGATGGCGGTCTCGCCGTCTAGACAGTTGCCTGACCATTGGAGTATTTTCAGTCATTGATGTACTTAAAATACATTTATATATTTTCTTATTTTTGTGGGGAGTAAAAAAAATTGTTTGCTTCACGGCGACATTGACCCTTAATCTGGCTATGCTTATTTCTCATTGATCTCTTAATTTAAAATCAATATAATTAATAATTAATTATACTAGGTAGTAGGTATCTGATTATTGTAATTTTAATATTTGAGTCATATATGTCAGATAAATGGTTTAGGAATGCATAAAGAACATCACACACAGACAAACATTAATTTATATAATATACATATATATATATATAATTTACTTTTTTTAAATAAAATGTATTATTACTGGAGTAGACGTGGGAGAGATTACATATTCCCGATAGGTAGTACTGGAATTGACCTAGAAAAGTGTACCACTGGGAGAGTTTACATCTCATTAAAATCGGGAAAGTTTACAATCGCCCTTCCAGATATAGTCTCTAATTTTAGTTGTCTATTTTCTCACGTTAACTATAAATTATTTTATTAGTTCTTATACAATTCTAAATATTAAGTGATAAGTTCTTAACTAAAATAATAATGTTTAGTTCACGTTTTTAATTCATAACCAGTAAGTAGTAAGACTATTAACATTCGTATAGACTATAAATTGGAAAATACAAGGGTCCTATAGGAGTAGTAAAGTTATAACTACTAATTTTTGTTTATATTTAGTTCTATGTTGTCTCGGTCTTACACACGTACGAAAATCTTCGTTCACCTGCAGTTTCAATATAGTGTGCTGTACTGCTGTTAATTGTTATATTAGATATTACAGTGAATGGTCAATAAACAGAATATAATATAACAAAAGAATATTCTATATAGGACTAGACTAACCACTAACATATCTAATATTTGATTATTAGTGTTTTAAATATATACCTACTAGTACTTATATTATACTTGCAAATAATTGTATTCAAACAATTATATACGTTGTCTCTAATAGGTTGTACATCATTAATTACCTATTTATTATAATTTATAAACGATAGCATTAATGTTTTAATTTAATATAATAAGAATACTGAAGATCCAATGATATGGAATTCATTAATTTGACATTGATTATCTAAATATTTTTAATGATGTGCCGTATTTATATGAAATGTAATATACATACCTAGGTACATTAAGAAGGCGCTATACCCATGTATCTGTTGTCATTCGCTAGTTTCAATAGTGTTCTGTTGCCTGTTAGTTTTTATATTACAGTGAATTTACCTATTATCAAACTTTAAGGTAAGAGCATTATCTGTGTTCTCTCGTTGGTTTTTTACGATACCTATTTTAATTTTTAAGTGAGATGATCATTTTTAAATATTATCTAAACTATCAGCATACTATTGAAATTGGTGAACGAAAATTTACCTTGTCATACATGTGTAAGACAGAGACAACATATATATGCGGGTGTGACGTCCTGTTAATGCAGCTACTATTGGTAAACTCGACAATATTTTTTACGTTTTTTTACTTAACTCTTTCTACGATTATGCGTTTAAAATTGTCTTTGTTCGTGTTATGATGAGACACAGCATTCCTCGCAGATAATATGTTCATTCAATGATACGATTCTCGGAGATCAAAAATTGTAAAAAAAAACGAACCACTCATTCTATTTAACCATTCAAATATTTCTTAGTCTACAGAGTTGCATATAAAGTTAAAAAGCATTTTTTTCATTATTCATTTGTGATTGTCTGAAACATTAAAAAGGCAAAACAGGTTTATTGGCGTTTTGTCAGAGCGCCAGCAGGTGCACCTATGGTACACCCCAGGTATCCCCACCAATCTACCCTCCCTACTACATGACCCGACTAAGATCCATTATGCGAGTTTTTGTACATATGAGTTGAGTATATACGTGAGTGTGGATATATAATATACATTTGTATGTATGTCGGTATATAAATAAAAATAAATAATATATAAGTATGAATATATATGTTCTGTGTGTATGTACTTAGCTATGCCTGGAATGCCGATTCATACCTCATTTCATCACGTTTTTGACCACCATTTTCTCCCTTTTATTAACTGCCGCGCAGGTACTGTTCCTTTTGTCTGTTCTGCTTTCTCCAAATCGTATAAAAAAAAAAATGAATAATTAATATGGATGATACACTGTGATGTCGGAATGTTCAACATAACAAAATTTAAACGATTTACTGGTTTCTTTTTAGTGACTGACATTTTTTTTTTTTTTTGCTAATTGTTAATTGTTATTATTCCTGTTTTTCATAAAACAAAATCAAGTTGTTGCATACATTTTTGTTCATTCACTTCATTTAAAAACAGATTATAACCTATAGAAATGTGCATATTATTTCAAAAAACCATAATTTGAATTCTATTAGTTTTTTACTTTGGAGAACTTCTGATTTGTAGGATGTCGTATCCGCATGATGTTGTCTCTGTCTAATACACGGGCAACATGACTAATCTACATATCGGATCCTAACCTCAAACAGTTGTTACTATATAGCCATATAGGTATTTAATATTAAAGCGTTACTAATTTACTTATTATCCAATTTGTTGGGTAGTTTTAAACTGTATACTTTGCCAAGTTTAAGTAGTTTCACTTTACTTTCAAAATAAAAAATATGAAAAAAGGTGGGCAAGTGGATGTCGCTCTACTGTACAATAGGTTACAAGTCGGAAATTATATGAGGATCTCAAAAATGTCATTTTATACATTATTACATTGTTTATTACTGAGATAATTACAATTTTAAGTAAAAAATATGAAAAAGCTCATAAAATCCGACTAAATGGTATTTTTTCGTTTTTTTATTTATACCAGTCGAACGGTTCAAAATACAATAAAATTACATTTACACAAAATTATTTAAAATTAAATTTTCTAATAAAAATATGTTTTAAATAATTTGAGTTTGATAATATGTTACAGACTTGTATCTAAATATACAGTAAACACTAAACACATCTAAATAAATATATTATTAAAATATTTATACAATTTTTCTTAAAAAATACACTTAAATACACTTAAAAATATATAATAATTTATATATATATATATTTATATCTATTGGGAAATCTTTTCCTACAATCTCCAGAATATCCAAAACAATAATGTAGATAATGATATATAGGTAAATAGGTATATATTCGATTATCAAATCAAAAACCCATTAGCCAGCTTGCTGCCTGATAGCATTTTTTATACAAAATGTTCCCGTTTTAGAACATGGAACTTCTGAAACACAAGCATCTATTATTTTGGACACATTGACAGATTGGAACCTAAATGATTTAGTAAAAGCTCTATCTTTCGATACAACAGCAGTAAATGTTGGTAAAATAGGAGGTACTTGTGTTTTGCTTGAATGACATTTAGGAAAGAAATTACTTCATTTACCCTGCCGTGTTATCATATATTCGAAATTGTTCTCCGAACTATTTTTGATTGTAAAATGGGTAAATTAACTGGAAAAGATGTACCAATTTCCACCGCGGCGGAAAACGTATTACGCCTGTCGTGTATAGCTGCTCCGATTTAAACCAATGCGTTTTTAATTCGACGGAAAACGCTGCGGAATACGCCGTGTATAGCCCCAGCCTAAGGCAATTTATTGTATAAAAATGTATTTATTTAGAAATGAATTTAAGCTAAGTGCCAAAAAAAAAACTGCACTTCACCATATATGTGACATGTGTGTTTTTAATAATTATATACATCCAAGCATGGTTTGAGGCAACTTCCGCAACTGCTGCACCTTATAACGACTTGGTTTTTTTGAAAAAGTTGTACAACTACCAAGCAATAGATGCAGAAATATCAAAGGTAGCTGTCTAGAAATGTATTAATCATTTATGGTACTTGAGCCCCCAAGCCATGGGATTGGCATTTTTTGATAAAAATATAAATACTGTAATGAAAAGAAAAATGGTGAAACGATTAAATAGTAACAACAGTTCAAATGAAAGTACAAAACGTTTAAAACTGAATAACAGTGATATGGACGAGTTTATAAAAAATGAAATAGATATTTTCGTTAACAGAGATTTTTTCAAACTATTTAATTTGGATGAAAGTTTTCTTGAAAATGATCCATCGACTTGGGATATCATTCATAGTTATAAAATTGCATTAAATATTGTAACCAAGTTACGAGTATAGTAAATGATACGGCAGAACGGGGTACTGATTTGATTGAGGATTACAATATGTTATTGACAACCAACGAAGAGCAAAAACAGTTTGTTTTACAAATTGTAAGTGGCTACAGGAAAAAGTTTCCCGATTGCATGAAATCTACATTAATGCAATTACTTTAAAAAATTAAACTATTTATTACATTAATTACTTATTTTAAATTTAGTAATAGGAAAAAATTGACTAAAAGATAATTACTCTATATAAAATATAAAAATATGTACTTAATAATATATATTATACTTGTATATTTCTATTTTAATCATAATATATATATGTTTTTAGCTACAAGTCTGCAACGTATTATCAAACTCAAATTATTTAGAACATATTTTTTTTAGAAAATTTAATTTTAAATAATTTTGTATATATGTAATTTTATTATATTTTGAACTGTTCGACTGGTATAAATAAAAAAACAAAAAAAAATACCATTTAGTCGGATTTTTTGAGCATTTACATATTTTTTACTTAAAATTGTAGTTATCTCAGTAATAAACAATGTAATAATGTACAAAATGACATTTTTGAGATCTTAATATAATTTCCGACATGATATTTATTGTTTAATATTTTTTGGTTGAAAAAAAAATGTATAGGATTTTCTGTAAAAAATGACAAAACTACTCAAGGGCACGGCTTAAAATTGAATGATTGATTTCAAATTTTGCAAGTATTATTTTTTTGGGTATTTACAAAAAATGGATGGGTGCCGTAAACTGTACAATTAAAAAAAAAAATTACAAGAGTAAGCTAAGGGCTACCCTAAGGAACCTATACTAAATTCCAAATTAATCATATCACAATATCCATTAGGTAGGTACTAATAAGGTGTTATACATCAACAACAAACCGTGATACTATCATATTATTATACTTAAGAAGTTTCAAGTACCCATGAATAATATTATACAATCACAATAAAATAACTAAAATAGATATACTAGGTTTTTTAATATGTAATTTCGTCCAAATTTGAACTTAAAATGACTATAAAAATAAACTGTGCTTATGAATTTTTTAAATTTTTTTTGGCAACAGAATTAACTACTTACGTGGAATCTTGTTTTAAATTTTCAATCCTTAGATATAAAAGTTGAATATTTTATAGATTTTTAACTACAAAATAATTATTCAATTTTAAATTTGATGAATTTTCTCAAGATTCGATCTATAAATGCTTATAAAAAAAAATGTGTCTATGTATTAGTAACATTGTTCAACTGCTATTGTAACAATTTATCAGGAGCCTTGTATTAAATTTTTACACTTTTTGGCCCAACAGATAAAACTTTATTGATATTCATAAAAAATAAATAAATAAAAAACTAAAAAAATTGAAAACCGAAAATGTCCATAAACAGCTCAAAAAGAGTCAAAATATTTTCAAAATTGTATGGTGTATAGGAAATGCTAATATAAACATTCAGTAAAATTTTCATGTATCTACAGTTATTCGTTTTTGAATTACATCAAAATAACAAAATAGCTACATGAGAAATCCAGTGAATATCCAATGTAGTAAAAATTTGAATTTCAAACGCTCATAAAAATTTAATTTGACTTTCTTATAGACATTTTCTTTTTTGATAAAGGTAGATAATCTTATAAGGAATCTTGTATTACATTTTAAAACCTTAGATTTAAAAAGAAAAATTTTTACGAATTCTTAACTCAAAATAATTTGCTAATTTTCCTGATTTTTCCATATTTTGTCAATTTTTGAACTTTAAATGCTTATAAAAAAAAAAAACTGTGACTAAGAATTTTTAATATTTTTCAAATGTCATTGTAACAATATAGTAGGAGCCTTGTATTCAATTTTCAAGTATTTTTACTCAACAAATACATTTTTATTGACATTCATAGAAAAAAAAAACTAAAAAAATTGAAAACTGACAATGTCCGTAAATAGCTCAAAACAAGTTAAAATTTTTTTATGTATTGAAAAGGTTAATATAAACATTCAGTTAAAATGTTATGTATATACGATAATTGTTTTTAGAGTTACACCAAAAGCCAAAATCGAATTTGTCAAAAACCGATTTTGCGTAAAAATTCCTGTTTTTCCATAATTTTTATTTTGTTTTTCCGGGTGCTTTTGAAAACTATTGGGAATTTTATTTTCCCATCGAACAAGATACTGAAGTTGAAAATCGAAGCATTACTTCGACTACTTATCGTGTATACAGATACAAAAATTTTAAAAAAAATTTAAAAATTTAAAAATAAAAAATAAAAAAACACACATCATTGTAAAATCAATACATTCATCGTTCCACTCAGAATCTAAAATTGAAAACTAACAATGTTTGTAAACAGCTCAAAAATAGTCAAAATATCTTCAAAATTTGATGGTATATAGAAAATGAAAATATAAACACTTAGTCAAATTTTCATGTATCTTTTTCTTTTTTTTTTTTTTGGTAATGCACCATTACATGGGAGACGCACGTTTATCACATTACTTGACCCCCATGCAGTATTGTTTATTTATAGTTTACATCGTTTATTCCGGCTCGCATGAATCGCAGTTTGTACATGCAAATGTACATACCGCGGGCTCCATGATGCCTTACACAGTTTACGTTTTTTTACATTTTTTCATTATTTCATTAGCGTGTCTGCCTAGGGCAGCCGAGGCAGACCCCTGACCGACCCTACATATTGTTTGGTCAGTTTAGCTTTTGTGTCTTCTCGGACCGGTATAACCAGCCATCCTAGACTTCTCGTCCTGTGCCTTTTCTTGAGCCGGCCTAAGCCCGCCACACTCGATTCTCGTTCTGTGAATTCAGTCTGCCGCCTGTCGCGCCCTTTCTTCGATTTCCTTAAGAGTCAGGATCTCTTCTACCATTTTATAGAAGAGTCTGAAGGTCTCTTCTGCCGAATTTTCATGTATCTACAGTTATTCGTTTTTAAATTACAACAAAATAACAAAATTGCTACATGAAAAATCAAGTGAATATCCAATGTTGTAATAATATGAACTTCAAACGCTTATAAAAATGTAATTTGATTTGCTTGTAGACATTTTTTTTTTTGATAAAGGTAAACCAACTTATGAGGAATCATATATTACATTTTCAAATTTTAGATTTAAATAGAAACATTTTTATGAATTTCTAACTCAAAATAAATTGCACATTTTCGTGAATTTTACGTATTTTGTCAATATTTAAACTTATTGACATTCATAGTAAAAGAAACTTATAAAATTGGAAACTTAAAATGTCCCTAAAAAGTTCAAAACAAATCAAAATATTTTGAAAATTTTATCGTGCACAGAAAATGCTAAAATAAACATTCAGTCAACATTTCATGTATCTACCTACGGTCATTTGTTTTAAAATTTCACCAAAAACCAGAGTCGATTTTGCGTAAAATATCCCGTTTTTCTTTAATTTTTTTCTTTTGTTTTTCACTGCGCTTTTAAAACTTACTGGGAATTTTAAATTTTGACCTCCCCAATGCATCAATAATATTAATATTCCTATAGAATAAAATAGGTACTAAATTTGAAAATCGAAGCATTGTATTTCGACTACTTATCGTGTACACGAGCACAAAAATTAAAAATAGAAAAACACATCATTGTAAAATCAAAACATTTAAGATTGGAATTTTTACAAAATTTAATAATTATTTTGTACCTAGTTAAAAATTTATAAAATGCTCAACTTTTATAGCTAAGGATTGAAAATTCACGTAAATATGTAATATATAAATTACTTTGTTTACAATAATATCATCAAAAATACTTAGTCTTCTCTCAGAATCGTTTTTCTTATGCAACGATATTATATCATTGAATCCAAATTTAACACCATCCAATACAGCGATCCACTTGTAGCCTACTGTACAGCAGAGCGACACACCCTTTTTTATTTATAATTTACACAAAATAATAATAGAACATGTCATTAATTATATTTTGCATTATTAAATATAAATCATAATTATAATTATTTCACACTATACATTTTTTTATAATAATATGTACTATTTATTAATAATTACAGTGTGTACAGACTACAGAGATAGGTGTATTATATTTTGACTTGTATTTCAACCTTGTATCCTTATAAGTTATTAGTTAAATTAAATATTTTAGCGCCATAATAATACCTTTTTATCTACCTTAAATATTTAGTAACAACTTACAAATATTTAAGTATTATGATTATATAATATTAACAATTAAAACTCATTATCTCAAAAGGCAGGTACCTAGGTTAGGTGCCTATGTGGCTATGTCCTTTATTAACGTTTATATTTTAACATAATTTAGGTTTAAAGTATTATTTTTTTGTACAAACATTTATCAGAACGTACTGTATACCTATGTATATAATATGACGTGATTTTTCTCTACGAATGTAAAGCTTTATCCCTATTGTATTTATTAAATATATAAATTCATAATATAGTTTTTAACATAATTTTATATTGTTATTGGTCATACCATATTAAATTGAATATCCAATAAAAAAAAAACTGATTTTGTTATTACTTTAAATATGATATACGTACCTATTAATAGGTACCTAATAGCAAAAAAGTAAAAACTGATTGTACCTACGTATTGAATGTTCTTGTTTTTTATTATTGCACAATCCACAGATAATTGACGACTGTTTAAACCTTTAATTTGTATTTAAATAATATATGACTCTAAAAGAGTTTTGTAGGAAACCTACAAGTAGCCCCTTGTGTCATATATACATATGGCTAGATTCTTGGAAAGCAGTATAAGCTGGTAGCGGTAGCGACGACGATGTCTAGCTGCCAGGAATGTTAGCAATCGCGCTGTATACCGGTTCCCTACTCTTTTGCCTTTATGATATTGTATAATATACATAATATGTACTAGAAAATCCCCTTCTCCGCCAGTTTCATCCTCTTTTTTCTACAATGTCTCGCTCTTTCTCATTCTGTATTATTATTATGATTGTGAGCGCAGTAAAATTTATGGTGTATTGTTATTAGCGAGTAGTATTTTGTCTTATTAGAATATCCAGGTCGACGGTGACTTAATGTGGTCAGGTACGGTTTTGGAGGTTCGCAAAAAAAAAAAATTCATATAATATATATATAAATTGAACAAAATAGAATAGGATGTTCTTTGATCTGAATTTTTTCATATTAAAGTAGCCTCTTCTTTGTTATCTCAGCTTTCGACATCCCCCTATCCCAGAGGAATCCACATACCATTTTATGTTTACATTACTATTCGGCTTAACAAATACATACACGTATAAACGTTTTATGTTTTATTATTATACATTGTACAATGTAAATTCATTTAGCATAAAAAAAAGTCTGGCAGGAATGCAGGATACAGATCAGGTATATTGAGCAATCGTCTTTTTTTGGTCTCTCGGTGCAGGATAGTGGTATATATTATGTTGTGTTATTATTAATATTATTAGTATCAGTTTAAACGGAATGATAAATTATCCATTTTGGATATGGTTTAGCGGCCTGGTTTAGTTTAAGCGGCGGTTACACTGTTTATTTAAAAAAATCATAATTTTCTTTTTTCTATACATTTATAACGATTTCATTAATTTGTATAACCTATTCATTTTTTAAACATTGTTATACGTTTTTAATGCAAATTTATAATTTTTAGTTCTACATTTTTAATTTTATTTTTCATAAATAATTTATTAATATATGTGTTCAACATAATATAAGTAAATTTTTTTGGACTGCAGTGGTTAGAATAATTAAATATCTAGAAAATTTGATGTTTATATGCATATATGAACATTATATACTATACATTTCTCGCTTATACTATACAGTATAAGTATATATCTTTTTCGTTTTTATCTATACTACAACTACTACTACTTTTTATTTATTACTACAGCAGTCAGCAATTTACTTTAATGTTATTTCAATTGTTTCTTTATACTTTAAACATGTTTTTCAATTAACATTTCCTATAATATAAGGTAATAAAAAAACATTCATACTATATCTATATTAGTAATAGTCTATACTACTAATACAACTGAACAATAGATTTATTGATTAAAAATGTTGATAAATCAATGTGTATTAATCTTAAGTGCTTAATGTTTTTGATAAAAATAAGAAATATTCACAAGACACGACTAAGAATATTCTATCTTATTCAGTTTAGCTAATTAAGTGTTCATAAGCATTCATTTAATATACAATATAGATTTTAGAGCATGAGGTATTTGATTAATTATCTTGCAGTTTGAAGGTACCTACCTAAATAAATGTTATTATATGTAATAGGGATGAAAAAATTGTAGTACCAATCAAATAGCTTGTCTTGGTACAAAAATAGGTACTGAAAACTATGGGTACTTCTATAAATTCACTGCGATAATTTAAAAAAATATAGAAAACTAAAAATTGTTAAAGTTCGTATTGGCTTATTTATTTTATATTTTATATTTATCTTTATTTATTTTAATTTCAAACGTGTAAATAAAATATTGCATATTTTTGTGGTCGTAATATATACACACATACTTAAATTTTGTGTTTTATTCCAATTTGAAGAACAAGCAATTCATTTATCATAGAACAATGTTATTTAAATTCAATAGGTTGAATGGCTTACTTTGAGTTCTAAATTTTTATAGTACCTATAATAATAAGTAATAAATTACTGTACTGATACATTATAATTATTTCGCTAATGGTCATAATGATCAGAAGAAATTTAATTCTTAATGCACATATTTATTAAGTACATTTATTTTGCCACCCTCATTTTAACGGATTTGATTTTTTACTAATAATAATTACAGTATTTAAATGTTTATTACACTGCACTAAGGCCATTAAACTGTACAGCGAATAAGTAACTATGTATTATCTTCATACACATGAATCCACTCATCGCGGTATTACACACTTTTTAAACACACTCATTTGAGCTTATACACGGGTCACGTGTTCTGCGAGAACCAGAATGTATAATAATTGTCTATCTTTACTGTCCCATTCCTCTTTAGTTTGGGTTTTAGTGAAGTGTGTACACTATAATAATATACACAATAGATATGACTAAAGTCTTAAAAGATAACAGCGTAATTTATTTTAAAAAGTTTTCATTGGCCTAATAGAATTTGAATGTACATGATTGAGAAGAAATTGCCTTTATGGCTCTGTAATATTATCTTACAATTTGTCTTATAGACATTATTACACAACATTATTTATATAATAATATTATACTGAATTTTTTAAATGTTTATTCAAAGTACTAAGTTATTTTTTGTGATTTTTTTTTACACTATAATTAATATTTATAGACATTTAAAAATCACTTGATGAAATCATAAAAATTTTCTTAAAAGTATAACAGTTTTATAGATTTTTTAGACAAACTATTTCATTTTGTGAACCTAACCCTCGTCTTGTCGTCTGTTGAAGTAAATTATTTCTTATTGGTCAATAACATTATAATTAATTATAATACACAGAATTGTATCTTGTACGCCTAATAAGACATAGTATTACTTACTAATATAATAACATTATTATGTTTATAACTTATAGCCGCTATTAAATATTTGCTTAAAAATCGTGCTCATGAGTCTGTGAGATGATCTTTATTTGTCGACCATCGCCTTCTGTAAAATCGACAACCAATAGGCATGCCTTGGTAACAATATTATTATAGGTCAAACAACAAGATGGTATTTAGGGAAGAAGTAGTGGCGTGGTGCATTCCTGATGTACATTTATAAATACGAGTGTATAATGGGTATGGAAAAACTGCTAATTCTGTACCTAAATAACATATTATGTACGTTTGTCTGTATCCGTACGCCATTCTGGGAACTGTCAACGTCCGTCACGGCCACGGTCTTCTCCAGTTCTCCACACCTCTAATACTTTACCGTTCTTGTCTTCTTCTTTCATCATTGACTTTCATAAGTAGTAGGACTTAACTGTAGCTAACGACAATAAAACGTCGCCGATAGAATATTTAAAATTTTGACTTTTACTATGCTATTTATTTAATAACTAATAACTATATATGCGTAAACTAAAATAATATATTATTTTCTCATCTGATAAGGTTTTTTTCTACTCAGATACTAAAAAAAAAAAAATGTTTTTAGTCGTGTATCAAATATTTGTAGATAAAAATACTTAATAATATCAGTGTTACTGAATCTGAATTTATTTTATTATTAATTTATTAAAAGCTAGGTCTTAGGGGAAAAAATACATCGAATATTGTTATAGAATATATAATGAATATTATTCGTACATTATTGTCACTTCGTATCATGTTCATATTGCTATTGCTATTATATGTATGATGTATCTTATATATACTAGATCAATAGCGGTGACGCGGTTTTAATGTGTTAAGTAGGTATATTACATTATAACTGTGACATCGGTATAGTAATATTATTGGATAGGTTGTGAATTTGGTGAAATGAAGAAAGACGTTTATAGTTGGGGGCGTCAAAATGTCTGTATATTCCATGTTCAAGACTTTGAAAATAGTAAATAGTAAAAATATACACATCTAATCTATATGTATATTATTTATCACTCACTACCTTGCTGTTTTCATTTGGTCATCGTTTATGTATGTATTGAATTTATTCAAATAATTATTATGAATCATCTGATATTGAATAACTAAAAAAAAAATTATAAATAATATATATTTTACACTAATATACATATTATTATAATAATGTTTTTATAAAAGTCAATATATAATAGGGCGTAGGGTAGTGGTTTTGTTTGGTGGTTCTGATAATTATAATTTAAATAATATTGTCTTCAAAGTCAAGTCATTTTGATATAATGATAAAAAAAATTAATTATCTTTATTTGGAAAGTGAAGAAAAAATA
This sequence comes from Acyrthosiphon pisum, assembly GCF_005508785.2. Classification (NCBI taxonomy): domain Eukaryota; kingdom Metazoa; phylum Arthropoda; class Insecta; order Hemiptera; family Aphididae; genus Acyrthosiphon; species Acyrthosiphon pisum. The sequence goes on from NC_042495.1 coordinate 86,582,162, forward strand.
TATTGTTATTTATGAACGCACAAACCACGAGCCAATTATACCTTTATGGCTTTATGACACACAATTATTTGTATATATTCCAATACACAAATGTATGGATACCAAACTAAATATAGTTTAATACATTATATTTGATGTTGCTAGATAAAATTAAAAACCACGAGTGCGTAGTCTTTGCTATCCTCTCCCTCTGAGAACGTTTTGAGAACCTTATATCTCCTTATATCGTTTGTCACAGACCTATACAATGTGTTTTCAGAAATGCCTGTCTCTATGACTATCTGACTATATAATAATATATTAACTGTTGCATGTGTCTAGTGTGTGTGTAAGTCCTATGCGCGCGTGCTCGAACATTCCTGAAATTCTTTCGCTGTGGCTTCTTTTTTAGGGAATGAACTAGTTAGTATTTTGTACGTGTACATAATAATATAATAAAAGTATCTACACGCGGTGGTCGGTTAGTCGGTCTTGTCATCGACGCGGTGCGTAAGAAGAAGTAAGAACAGCGCCGTCGCAGCCCCACACGGTTTTGCTTGTTACGCGCGTACTTTACGTTTTTACGCATTTCGACGCTGCGTCGGCGACCGGTGAATTCGAAGAACCGCCGCCGTGATTGTACGGCGGCGAGAACAAAAAATATCAATTGTATATAATAATACATTAATACGTGTACACTGTACACGCAAGAAGCGCGCAGAAACGAGACGATGCAAAAAAAGTATTTAAAAAAAAATTAATAGAATCTGGTTTTCTGCCTCGCGTCCTACTCGTATTGATTTCCCGAAAAAGGATCTCTCATCTCAAATACAATCGCGTCGTTATCGATCAAAAAGCGTATTTATTAACATATTTTGTTGTCTGAATCCTTTTGTCCGGACACCCCGTGCCGACGCCCGGCCAGGACTACGTCGATATACATTTAATTATTTTTAATACTCGTCGTCATCATCTGCGTGAACCCCAAATTTCGCCTCTAACCATTATTCTCTATATTTATCTTCTTATTCGTTGTGCGCACCTCCGCTGTCCGTTTGATTGTGTTTATAGGACCGGTTGAAAAATGTATATTGTGTGTGTTCCCGGCGCGTTAAAAAGCCGCCGCCACCCGCCCTCACACCCACCACCGTATACGTTACACGGTGTTGTTGTACCTATAATATGGGTTGGCGGCGGTGCCCACACAGTGATGGTGATCCACGCTAAACCACAGGCGCCCAGGCGTCGTTTTACAATAATCTTATAATCACAGCCGCCGCCACACGTTCATAATAATACCATCGGGTCGTAAACATGCGCCTAACTCTCCAATATATATTATCGGTTATTATTACTGTGCGTCTTTTTCGTCTTGTTCTTTATCGTGTTTGTCTCGTTCGTTTTCGTCTATTTCGATCCATTTAATTTTTACAATTATTATACTTCTGTTACTTTCTATACGGGCGACACCTAACCAGGGGGTGGACACTTTTGGGTGGCAGGCCGATAACAGAAAATAATTCGCCATTTTATTTGAGGTGGTTTTATCAGTTTTAATTCAAGATAAGAAACATATTCCAAACAACATTACAGTTTACAAATCACTAATCAGTCTAATCGCTACTTAAAATTGATAAAAACTACCTCAATTAAAATGGCGGCTGATTTTTTGTTTGGCCCTATCTTACTGTATAATTTGTTATCGGTGTACATTCCGATTATTCTATTCTGTGACCTAACCTAACCCAACCTTGTTATAGTATTGTCTTCCATGCAGGAGTCATCGATGTCACGTCCACGTGTGTTGTTTGTGAATCTCTCTAGAACATCTCCACAGAAAATATAAATAAAATAATTTATGACTTACAGACTTACATACTAGCCGGGTGTGATAGGTAACTATTATTATAGCCACATAGCGTGTACATATAGGTGACCTAACATAGTGCTTTCAGATTTTGAACAAAACTATTTTAAAAAAATGTATATTTTTCTTTAAATGCTTAAATCCACGGAAAGAACCAAAACATTTCATTCATCAGTTATCATTGATTTTCAATTGATCATTGGTATTTGAATAAGTATGCTTAATTATCAGACACTCGTTATTTTTGTGTGTAACTAGTTTTAATTAGTTATCGTATAATTTACTAATAGTTACCATTTTTATTCTGTGTATTAGTTTGGAAAACTAAATACTTTTAATACAGAAAAATAACAATACCTTATGTGTTACTATATAATTAGAACGTTAGTTAACATGTTGACAAATATTAAATAAATATTTAAAATATACTATAACGTTGTTTAATATGTATAAAAATAAAACGCTGTAAAACAAATAACAGCAAGTAAATTAAACACCGATTTCTTGTTTTTTTTTTTAATTTTCAGAAAAACTTGATATTCTAATAATCCAATAATGCAGTACATATTGTATTCAAAGGTACGAGTTATCATAATTTAGCAAATTTAAATACATAGTAATAATTTGGGGATGCTATAGAAATATTTGAAGCTGGAGTGTTTGGTAAAACCAAGGCACCTTTTCCCATTAAAATTCATTTTTTAATTTCAAACTTACCATGTGCTTAACAAAGTCGTTTGAATAAATGTTCCCGTAAAATAGTAGACCCTAACGCAACACTAATCGTATTCCTAACGATCTCGTCTTCCTGTGTTTATTGAATGCAAAGTATTCAAGTATTATTTACTTGTAAATAATTAATTATTCAAATATCAATTTGTTATTTTATTGTTCAAAGTTATAGTTATTATGTAAAACCAAACTCGTCTAAATTCTATGTAAAATGGTATTACAAATAATTTATTGAATAAAACAATTAGTAATAATTGTAAATATTTTAACAATGTAATACAATTAATTGAATATAGGAGACTTAATCGCCAATATACTTGTTAGCTGTTTTAGTTTTACATTTCAATATAATTGATAAGTAACAGGGTACTATTATATTGGAATCTTTTGGATTTAGTTATAATTAATTGAATGTAAATTTTTTTTTTTCAATTCCTTTGTTATTAAGTAGTTATGTAAGAATATTTTGTACATTTAAAATATTATTAACAATTTCTTATTTAAGATGACGTACGACGTACGATATCAAATTTTCATTCGCTAGTTTCAATAGGGTGCTGTCAGTTTTGATATTAGTGAGAATGACCTTCTAACAAACTTTTACATCACAAAGAACCCTGTCACCTGGGTGCGGTCACCCATCCTGAAGCTAGAACGCCGGACAAGGCTTTATCGCAGCACTCATTAGGGGCTAACCGCCGAATTGTCCAATTTTTCAACTTTTTTATGCTGAAGTTTGAATATGATATAAATAGCTAATAATCAAATTTCACAAAAAATAGGCATTGACTTAGTTCTTTGTTACAATTTGTATTATTTTTCAAATATTTTCAAATTTTTATGAAATCAGTAAGTAATTTGCGTTTGTTAAATCTTTTTTCCTTTCGTTTTCGAACGCAATTAAATGAACGTAAAAATTACCAAGAGTGTTTTGAAATGTGATTTTGACGATATAAAAATGGTAAAATAAAATGTATTAATTTTCCATCAATGGTAACTTGTAGCAAGTGTCAGCGCGAGCGCTCTCTGTCGCTTTATCAGTTTGAAAAAAACGAATTCGTTCCAAAACAGAGCGCACTAACGCAGAGTTATTTAGACTGTTGTCTTTTGCAATGCATAAAATATGTCGAAAATCATGATACTAATTATAATATTATTATCCTAATATAATTGGATGTGTTTTAATTCCACAATAATGGCGGCTTTAAAAGTGTCTCCGTTGATTGTGTTCCTATCAACGGATTTGTTTTCATCTAGACCCTGATCGCCAAGTTGCAGAGCCGACGAAACCATCAAATCGAAAACCGTAGTGCAAGTGTGCAACTTACTCACGATAAACAATAATGATATGTTTATTTCAGATTTACAACATACTATTTTATTATTATGTTTATATTCCTAGCCACGTTGATACAGGAATCAGAAATTAGATTCCTGATGATTTAAAAAAAAATTCTTGTTTGTCGAATCGTGTTATGTTTTACAAAAATCTATTACGTAGAGACAATTGTATAAAGCATCCCTTCTCTGTTCAGGCGTCGTTTATCCAATGCACTTATAATTAATCGTTTCCTTTCAATTTAAAGACGACTGCTCCCATTGAAATCTCCCGTCCAATCTCGTTGTTTCGCCGTTCTAATAATAACAATTATAATATTTCTCGTGGTTATAAGACCGCATTACGTGAATTCGAAAACATTTGTTCACCATCTTCAGATTTATGATACACGCTTTGCAGCACCCGTTTGCTTTGCAGCACCCGTTTGCTTTGCAATATTGTTGCAGTTATATTGTCGCGACGACGTGCTGTAGAAAAACGCAGACAGCAGTCTGCATGCACCTTACCGCCTTACATGTACCGGCTACCTCGAACTATACCGTCGGCAGTCCATCACGTCGCAGCGGCGATGACGCGAAACCGTTTTCACGTCCGGACAGTACATTTTTGTCTCTCGTTCCGTTTTGTTTTTGTTTTTGTTTTTTTCTTGTTCTTCAAACCATCGATATTATAAAACACAACTCGTCACGTAAACACGTCGATACACGCGTACACAACAATCGCACGCCGGCGAGCCCCATAAAACGGCAGCGTCGGAGGCGGAGGCCTATAACACACACACACACACACACACACACTCACTCACGCGGGCGAGACGACAGCATTCCTTCGGCCACTGACCTTGGTACCAGACGCACAGCATAGCCCCGTTCACGTACACACACACACACACGCGCGTCACACATACACCGTTTATGTGTCTACGTGCGTGCGTGTGTGTGTGTCCCTATATCGTATTTCGACTTGTCCGAACTCATCGCCGATTCATCTGCACCACCGCCGCCACCGCTTTTCCCTATATTTTTTATTTTATTTAACGCCACGCGGTACCCGTTGGTTTCTATACCGCTGCAAACATTCCAACGTTTCCTCACCTTTTGTCTGCTGCTACCGCCGCTGTTGCGTTCACCGCGCGTTTTGTTCTCTCCGCCGACGACTGAGCGCGCGCAGCATCGGCAGTACAGGTCGCCGCCGTGCTCCACATAATAATATCATAATAATAATAATAATAATAATAATACGTACCTACCTAAATTCGCATATTTTTTGTTTGTATTCTATATACGTCGAACATTATATTAATAATAATAATAACATACGGCCGTGCGCATAGGGATGTGAATTTTATTAATAAAACTTTACCTGGACCATGACTGGTTTTAGACCAAACCCGTTTTCTGTGATGGGGGGGGGGGGGTATTATTCAGGGTGAAAAACTGATACTTAAAACGACTTGTTCTTTCCTTTTTAACTTATAATTTTTACACCTAATACGTGTATCAAAACCATCCTTTTTTATTTACTCTATATAATATTATATGTTTCCTTCGATTTGTTTTAAATTTGGTAGCACTTCTGCAGTTCTGAGAAAACTGTTTGCACAATAACATTGCAAATCAATACGCATATTATACTGTTACGCCACGACGGTTGTAGGTCCCAAAAATCCTTTATATGCCTCCAGCGAGTTTTTGGTTACGTTGTCGTTGGTTCCCAAGTATAAGACCTTCTCAACTGCAGTGACATAATCTCGACTTAGGACTTATACAGGTTTCTAGATATTTTTGATTATAATAATATACGCATGATCTCTCCGTCGTGTTTCTGCTCTGTCCTGTGTCACTGCCTATTACATCCGACATCCCTAATAATTAAGTCGGAGCTGCTTTGTATATATTATACTATAATAAAATGACTACATTGAACAGTTTAGTTTTCAGAAACGGTCGATGTGTATTACTTAAGATATGTGAATGACATAAAATAAATCGCATTATTTTGTTGAACACGTATATTATAATGTTTTTATTTTTATAACGAAAAAGGGGGAAAGTAGATACCGTTCTACTGTACGCCTGTGCAGTAAGTGTCGAGTGTGAGTCTGCATTGAGTAAATCCCTGTATATTGTAATTCACGAGTATGTGCCTATATTGCTATAAGTATATTAGTAAATATATAAGTTTATTTTACCGTAAGAAATATGATACCTACTGTAATTGAATTAATTTTTTTCGAAAACATTTGCTATATTATTAACATTTTTAATTATTATAATAGTTTATGTCTATATTATAATTATTACTATTAATTGTTAAGTCAATACTTATTACCGACTTACCGTAATGATGTAAATAGGTGCGTTGTAATATTAATAAGCAATAATATATACAATTAATTTAAGTGTTTTGAATATTTAATGGTGTAAAGGTGTTATATAATATTAACGTAAAAGTTTAAAATCTTCACAAAAAAATATATTTTTGAATGACAATATAGGTAATACTTTAAATAGTTAAAATCTTTATTTTTCGTTTATAATTACTAATTTAAACCGAATTTGAACATAAAATGTCTATAAAAAAAATCATGTTTACATATTTTTTTCTAGATTTTTTAGTTCCAGTATTGATTATCTTTATGAATAAAAATAAGAATATCAAATTTGTTGAAAACTGGTTTTGTGTGAAAATTCCCATTTTTCTCGATTGTTTTTAAAATGACAGAATTTTTAATTTCGAGTACCAATTATATTAACTTTTCTACTAGAAAAAAACCAAAACCAATTGCTCCGTTATCCATATCATGTGTTACATTGAACTGCAGGACTGCAAGGTCATGGGTTCACGCATAGAAATAATGGAGTTGATTTTACTTATGTTAAGGTATTGAATGCGTGAATATTAAATTAAGATTCTAATGTGGTTTAAATAATGGAAATGAAGAGTTGAATTAAATAATATTGTTTAACAACACCCATGTTCTAAATAACCAAAAATTAAAAACATTTCAAAAGTAAAATATATTTAAATCAACTTTTATTAAGTATTTAGTTTTAGTAATTTTCTTGTTAAATTTACTTAAATTGGGGAGTTTGATAAATAAATCTGAAATTGAGTTTTCTATAGCTTATAATAAATTATAAAAGTGTTAAAACAATATTTGTATAGGTACCTAATACAAATAATATATTCCATAGATAGTTAATTTGAAAGTTGACATTATTGTTAAATCAACACCATTTATAGTGTTATTCTGACTATCTAAATGTTAATGTGACGCTCGAGTAATCTAAATTTAGATTTTACCACAGAGAAATTATTTTTTAACCAAATATAATGATTATGGACCGTTTTTACGTAGGTAGTTCGACGCGTTTTGTATTTTGAATTTTCATTTCATTTAAAACTACATCTACGATTCATTACTATTACTCGAAATGGATTTGTTTTCAAACGAAGTAAGTACCTATAAAATAATTTTCAATGCTTTCGTTTTTACTATTTAGTAACTAGTAACTGTTATATTGACTGTACCCTACAGTTCCTTTATGATTCTTTCGTGGCTGATGTTTTGGAGACAACGTCGTTACAGACGGCAATGCAATCAACTCCACCACTTCAGGAAAACGAGAATAATATTATATTGCCTTCAGAGAATTCTGCAGTCATAGACATTTCATTTTCAAGTACGTCATACAATTCAAAAATTGTGAAACAAAAATAAATTTTGAACCATGATCATACCAAATATAAGCTGATGAAGTGGACGTTTGAAGTAAGTTGAATTAAATTTAAATATTGTTTAATACAATTTTAAAGTTGATCACAATAGGTACCTTCATTAACAATTAATTAATTTCCTTCCCACTTTTATAGTCTGAGGACTGTAATTTATATAAATGACGATGGTTAAACATAAATTATTGTGATAATACCTAATAATTATTATAATAATAAATTATCATATAGACATAATTAATAAATATTATAAAGAATATTATACCAACATTTTTTATTTGGCCAATAATTAATAAAAAATAATTTAATGTATTGTATGGATATATTGAATATTAATATGCTTAGGTAATAGGTAGGTAACTTTTTTTTTTCACTTGGTGTTTTAAAAATTTCATTATTGTCCATTATTAAATGATTGGGATCGTAGTTTAAATGTAGCTGATGTTATCATTTATGCAATGACAATTTTTAAAATTGAAATTATTGAAATTATTGAGATTTGATTGTTTATTACTATAGACATTATTAGAAAAATTGCATACAACAAATGATGGAAAATATGTACTTGCGGATTCAAAAAAAATAATGGGTTTTTATCTGATGAAGCTCAGGTTTCATTAAGATACACATTATAATATATATTATTTATGATGGAGCTAATTATTATTTGATTGTTTATTTTTTTATAATTTATTGTATACATTATATTATTATACTTATTTTTTATGTAAATTAATTTTGTAATTTTATTATATTAAATAAAACAAAATTATACCCAATTTCAGAGTTAAATCATTTACCTATTAGATCTTATCTGCACAAGTAAGACACTGTTACTAAAATGTTGTTCCATGGTGTTTTGTATGTAATATATAATCAGGACGGTGTGGCACAGTAGTAGAAAAATATGTACCATTATGCATTACCTATGCATCGACTATAGGTCATTGGTGCATAAGTTTAATATTGTCATTTAATGAAGTGACTATTCATTTTGAACTGTGTTATTTCTACATAATGTTTGTAAAATACCCTAACTACCAAGGGCGGATCCAGGGGGTGGCACTGGGGGCAAGTGTTACACTGCCACCCCCGTTGGCAAAAAATATCCAAGGCCCCCCTATATATGACTATTCTCCAGCTATAGGTATTATATCATTTTTCCTATAGTGTCCAGACCGTAAATAGATGTTGGATACGTCCTTGCTTACTACAAATGGAATTAATAAAACTTCAAATATTTGTTAAAATTATATTTATTTTATACATGTTATTTTGACAATAAGTGGAATTAGAATAACCTATAATTGGTTTTATTTTTACATATTTATTATAATTGGCATTGTGATTAATTACATTTAATTACATAATTATTTTAAATACTGTTGTTATTGTATCTACCCATTAATAGAGTTTAATAATAATGAACTACATAGTTGTTTTAAATATCTTTGTTGTTGTATCTACCCTTTAATAGAGTTCGAGCGTATAAATCAAGCATTTACAATAAGTTCAATGTCTTAACCATAAATTGTAGTTAAATCAACTGCAATTTAGCTCTGAGCGAAAAACGACGTGCAATTGTGTATACTACATTAACACCTTGGTGTGTTAAAACAACAACACTTTTCTATGCGTGTTGGGTTCAATTATATATAAACATTTTAAGTAAATTTTTACTGGAATTAAAATTTACGAGAAATTGATTTGAACATCAGCTGAATACCTAAATACTTAAGAGGATGTCAGCGTAGTCAGTGCCGCAACTACACATTACGGGGCTGATGTGCAAATCTTAATTTGGGATCTAAATTTTTTTTTCAAAAAAATATGTTAGCTGACGCTTATATTATAGAGGTAGTCTAGTAAATATTTGATTTTACTGTCTTAGAATGTTTTATAGACGTCTTACTAATAGTTTTTCATATTATTAGGTAGGTATACAGAAAAGTGTTAAAAATGGCATATTACATTATTACAAAATGTCAGAATACCTGTAGTCTGTAGACTGTAGTTTTACTTGACCAGACTTTTTTAAATCAAATTTTTAGTAAAATAATTTTAAAAGTAGCATAATTCTAATAGTTTTATGGATAAAACACGTGCACAATAACTGTCAGCAAGAGATATAGACAAAATAATTATGTTGTATGTACTAAAATTTGAAATCAGCTACAGAATTTAAATTAATTATTATATTAGTATAAAAAGCTAATCAAAAAATTAAAATTAAATTATTTAATTTTGTAATTGTGTAATTGTAATAGTTGTATAATTGTTTTAAAAATTGCATTATAGTATAACTTCAACTCATTTTTAAATAATCTAACAAAATTGTTTTTTCCTCGCTTTTGCGTTTGCAAAGTTGTCAATGATTTTCTCTACATCGATTTCGGAAGTTTTTCTCCTTTCTATATATTCGGAATGAAAATACCACTGAGACGTGCTTGACTTATGGAATTGCGCAAAAAATTGTTGATCAATTTAAGTTTAGAGAAACTTCTTTCTGCAGATGCTACAGTAACAGGAATGGTTAGAAATATAAGACAAGCAGCTAGAACATCAGCAAAACTTGTTGATAAATCCATATCAATTATATAAAAAGCCAAATCTGTATGGTCTTCAGTCCTGATACAATAGTTTATCAAATTGTTTTTTACTTAAATTTTTCACAACCACAGCTTTACAATTATAAATTTTAACACATCGATTTGGGGGCCTATATCGGAATGGGGGCCCGGGGGCCGATGTGCAATGCACACCTTGCACACCCGGTAGTTGCGGCACTGAGCGTAGTATTTGTTTTCTTTCTCAGACCCACGCGCAACATAATATACTACATAGATAAAACGCTTTCACCTAAAATCGTTTTTTTATGATTTTAGAGTGATCTTAGAGTTAAAATCAACTATTACCAAAATTATAGAGGATAATATTTTTGAGGGTATGACATCGATTTTATATTTTATTGTTATTTGACTTTGTATTCGACTTTCAAAATAAAAAATGTTGTAAATTCAAATGATGTTTAAATTATTTTGAGACAGTATTTAACAAATTGATATGTCATACCCTCAAAAATATCCTCTATCGTTTTCGGAATGGGTGATTTTACTTTAAGATTACTTAAAAACATAATAAAATTATTTTGTATAGGTAAATGCGTTTTGTCTGTGCTGCGCGTGGGCCAGAGAGAAAAAACAAATAGCGCGTTGACATCATCTTAACATGTGTCATTACTCATTATCATTATCCATTAGTCACTATTGATTTATTTTACTTCTATTAACAATGTTGACATCAGACATTCTCAATATTAAAATTCTCTGTGAATTACCATTGAAATATTGAACTAAAACGGTTATCTACATTTATTTAATTTCCTGTGTTGTATATATTTGCTCATGTATTATCATAAAATTCATTAATAAATACATGTACCGAACTACCGGTACTATTATTAATGTGTTTTATTGACATTTAACACTTCAGTTTCTTAAACATTGAAAGATAATTATTATTTATTATTTATTTTTTATTTAGCCTCTACCCGATGGTCATTAACTTTTTTATAACGACTCACATCTTTTTATATATATACACACAGAGCCTACAAATAATAATTAAAATCATTGCTGCGAGTACAAATCAGACTGTAGCGAAAGATAGAAAACAATTGTTGTGCAGCGCATATTAAAGTATTTCTCATTTTGATATTTATCTAGTTTCCAGCGATTTTATGCATCATTCATAAATTCATTATCGATAGTCGGTACAACATAATTTCATATGTGTATTGTAAAATTATATTGTTATGTAGGTATTGCCAGAAACTATTTTACATTCTGCATCGTAGATTATATTTCTATGGAAACAAACACCACAGATTTCTATATAGTACTATTTAGACAGTGAACTCCCACCTAGAATTGAAGCCTCAAGGTCGGTTGGCAATTGTATGGTGCATAAGATTAATTATGATTTATCTTTTATTGTATTTTATTATTTATAAACCTGTTGTTTAAAAAAAAAAATATTTTATGTAAATCATTTTACATTTACTATTTTATTTTATCATTATAAGCAATGTTATTTTTTAATACATTTTGGATAATGAATGAAATGATTTGCCAGCCGACAAAATGGCGGCCGTCCACAGCTGAGCTTCACTTGATAACAATGTAAATTATATAGGAGTTCCTTATCTAGTATAAAAGTCTGTGACCAAAAACATTTAAAACATTGTGCACTAATAATATTAAATGATAAATATTAAATTAATAACCACATTTTGTCTACTTGTTATTATGATCACAGTTACAATTATTGTATAATTAATATTTTTTTAAATTTTTATAAAACAACATCACATTTTCTGTCTCGATGATTTACGACCAACATCATCATAGCTCATAGGCGCAATAGATATTTATTTTTGGGCGACTAGAATAATAATAATTATTATTATTTGTAATTATCGATTTCCAGACAAGAAAAATAATTCCTAAACATGTTTGTAAAAAATATTTAAGTATGTTGACACATTTAATTAAATTTATAAATAATACATACCTAGATTAACACATTAAGTTGTTTCGGTCGAATAGAGTAGAGTAGTAGACTATTAATTATTATAGACAATGCACTTTTCACAATTAGATATACGCACTTCAGAAAGACTGTATTATGTCTTTTACAATACAGCATATGCTGTAGATATGGTTAAGAAATACTAAATCATTTCATTATGCGTAGGTTTCTGTGGACCAGAAGAGTGTCGTTATTTTTGTGACATACTGCACTACATAACACTGTTTCTTTTCTTAAAATTGCATCCGGTCTCCGCCGTCACGCATGTAAAATAAAATATAATAATAATATTGTATAATATAAGTATTTATAAAAGCATCACATATTTTGGAGTCGTCGGTATATTAATAATAATATGTATACAAATTGTGGCATATGTACGTTTTCGGTCGTTTTTGTCGAATTTTATCGTCTTCATTTCCTTCCTCTCCTCACTGCTGCAGTCTTCGTTACTTTTTTCCTCACGATACTATGCAATTCTTAGATCTTGTACAAAACCAAATTATAATATAACATAATATACAAACGAAAACAAAAATTTAGCCGGTTTATCCGTGACTGTTTACACATTAAGAGGACGTCGCACCCGCATGTGTTGTCTCCGTCTTATACGTATACGTAACGTATACGTTATAGCAAATTTTCGTTCGCTAGTTTCAATAGGGTGTTGTCATTTTTGATTTTAGAGTGAATTGACCTATTATCAAAC
>NC_042495.1:86595165-86598945 GCF_005508785.2 Acyrthosiphon pisum
TTATCAAACTTTTAGGTAACAACATCATTTATGCCTTCTCGTTGGTTTTTTACGATATTTTAATGTTGTTAGCTAAAAGTTTGATAATAGGTCAATTCACCCTAAAATCAAAAATGACAGCACCCTATTGAAACTAGCGAACGAAAATTTGCTATGTCGTATGTTTGTAAGACGGAGACAACACATGCGGGTACGACGTCCTCTTAATATTAGTATATTATACTATCATTAAACAATCGCGAGAGTGTGGCAGAACAATATTATCGCTTTTATACATTGTAATAATATTATGGGTAATAAATATATAAAATGTATAACATACGGTCTCGTTTTGATATTTTGGTTTTGTTGTGTGTTTGGAGGAAAAAAATGAAACTGAATAATGTTGCCGCTCGTTATCAGCGCGCACACGAACTTGGGTCTGTACTCTGTATTCCTAATTTGGTGTGTTTATCAGTGTGTTCGGACGACATTGTAGAGCGCCTAGATAGTTCAATGAACCATATTATGCCGAATTTTGACATTATCTAAATCGTATATTCGTATGTACACGCCGTCTATAACCATTATAAGTAGTTACATTGTGACCCCGGCACAGAATATACTGCAGTATTGTTGTGTAAGCGGTGGGGCCACCGCGCGTTCCCGTCACCCGGCGTGCAATTAAAAGTCTGCGTTTTCGAGAAACTTTTAACCTCTTGCACATTAATTATTTGAAATCGACGCACAGGGGACGTTACAAGTCGACTTGTGTTAATAATGCGCGCAAACTGTTAATAAAGCTCACCGTTTTTACTCATTGTTGTATCGACACATTGGTATCAACACTGCAAGCGAACGTGAATACCGGGAAGTAGTAGCAGCCGACCAAAAGAACAAAAAAGCGAAAGCCGCGCGACCATGTATGTGGATTGCAGTATTATCATCATTTTATTATATTCTTATATACGGTGTACCTATACGAAACAACGATCCACTCTTGTTAGCGGTATATGTGCATGTGATTTATGTATAGAGAGTTGCTCTCGGATGGTCTAACCTAACCTAACCTACACGTCTACTATATTGTAGTTTATAATATCCGTCAACTTGTCCGTGCTGTCTACCATGCCAGTACGCGAACGGGCGTGTGTATCGCGTTTTGCAGCACTGCAACGAACGAGGAGTGTGCATCGGCACGGCGGCACAATGCTGACGGACTAGAACGTATAATACTGTTGTTGTATAGTGTATTTTACCTTTTATATGGAATTTTCCAATTGATTATTGTCGAATTGCTCTTCTGTTCCTTTATAGTAGCTACGCTACTCCTTGATTGTCATTCTTAATCGTTACGGAATGTTGCCAAAGTCACTACGAAAACCAACCTACTGCAGTTGAGTATACTAATATATTAGGTATACATAAAAAATATAAAATAAAATCCAGCTACGTTTAACAAATTATTTTATCCCCGAATCGTGTTATAAAAGACAACATTTCTCCTCCGCATTGAGCACTGCCCGTGTAATCCTGATGACCTGCTGTATTTAAAGAATAAAGATACTTTATGTACGTGTGTATAAAGTATAAACAATTTTCTACGCTGTTACCAAAAGGGCCTGAGTATGTGAGATATCACAATTAAAAAATGCTCATATCTCGCTTATAATTTATAATATAACAAAACAGTGGATAGTGTTCTTAGAAATAAGTTTGATAATAGATAAATTATATAAACTAGCACCACAAAATTAGAATTGCTGAATGAAAATTCGCTATGTTGTATCTATATGATTGTATAACAGAGATATGCGTGGGCGTCCTCTTAATAATTACTCGACGCCTAGACGTGTGTTTTCATAACGCGCACGATGTAAATGTAGCCCTATAGTTTATAATATATCGGTTACAGGGTGAGCGAGCTTTTTAATTACATAGGTATACAAAATGACACTGCAGGCATGGGAAGTTTTGGAACTTTCGGCAGCACGATACTGATAAATAAGGCACATTTGCAACTTTTTTTCTACTTTTTCAATTAATTGCTAAGTAAGTTTTAAATACGTTTCATGTAAGTACGAATTCAAATCTAGAAGTTTGAAGTGCAAGTGTTTGCGATTTTTTCAATGTTATTGCAATTTTGTCGAATTTACTCTTTTATACAACTATTTTAGCATTATTTTACACTTAACGGTCGTATGGATAAGATTATACTATAATATCTCCAGTCATAAAATCCAATTAGTAGTATAGTCTACACTATACAGTAATAGTAGTATCTTATCGAAATAAAGATAAAATCAAGTCGATAGGTATTCAATACAATACAAAAATAATTTGTGAAATATGACTATTTGACTGTATTGTTCTTCAGTCACTCTGTTAATTGTTAACGATTGTTTTGTTAAAGTGTTAAATATGCCGAAAGTTAAACAAACTATTTCTACCCTTGTTAAAAATTACGTGTTAGAATTTGGAGATGATGTGTTTTCGTGTGATGAATCCGTACTTTTTTGTAAATTGTGTGAAACAAAAGTAAGTGCTGAGCACCAAGCCGAACTATTCTCTTTAAAAATAAAGTACCAGATACACCATTACCTCCACAACCAATTATCACGCGCTGGGGTACGTGGCTTGAGGCTACATCATACTACTGTAAATAATTTAATGAAATGAAAAGTGTAGTGCAAGAACTTGATCCTGATGAAGCCGTTTCAATAAAAATATCACAAAATATTTTTAGCCATAATTAATAACTTCAGTCGATTTAGTATTTATTCACTCGAATTACGGATTTTTGTCGGACGCAATTTTAAAACTAGAAAATCAAGGACTATTGGTAGTTGAAGCCATTAGTATAATTAAAAATGTTCAAAATAAATTAGAAAATGTATTTTGTGAAATTGGGATTTGAAACCATGATTAAAATCAATGATATACTCACTGGACAAGGAAAATCGTTCGATGGTTTATCCGAAGACTTAACAGTAAGCGACTTAGGTTATTTTAAATACACTCCGATTACATCAACCGACGTATAACGAAGTTTTTCGAGGTATAAGAACTTACTAGCTCCAAATCGAAGAGGGTATTTGATTTCGAAAATTTAAAACAAACACTTATAGTACAGTGCAATGATGTATAATATAATAAATTTGTGATGGTATGATTATAATATAATTTATAATATTAAAATAATTGTATGTATATATTTTTTTTTTTGAATTATTTAGAATTTTAGATTATAATTTGTAACAGTAAACTTCAAACATTAATAACAAAACGTTGTTATTTTTAAATTCTGAGTGGAACGATGAATGTATTGATTTTACAATGATGTGTGTTTTTTATTTTTTTTATTTTTGTGTCTGTAATCACGGTTTGGGGCAGTAAAACTGCTTCGATTTTCTTCAACAGTATCTTGTTTGATGGGAAAGTGAATCTAGTTGGTGCATTCGGAGCTCAAAATTTGAAATTTCCAATAGTTTTCAAAAGCGCCGTGAAAAACAAAAGAAAAATTAAGGAAAAACGGGAATTTTTACGCAAAATCTGTTTTCGAGAATATTGATTTTGGTTTTTGGTGTAACTTTAAAACGAATGACTGTAAATACATGACATTTTCACTGGTTGTTTATATTTCCATTTTCTATACATGATAAATTTTTCAAAATATTTTGATTTGTTTTGAGCTGTTTACGGACAATTTCAGTTTCCAATTTAATTAGTTTTTTTTTTCTATGAATGTCAATAAAACTTTATTTGTTGAGTAAAAATACTTGAAAATTTAATACAAGATTC
>NC_042495.1:86599194-86601201 GCF_005508785.2 Acyrthosiphon pisum
GTCACAGTTTTTTTTTATTAGCATTAATGTTCAAAATTGACAAAAATATGGAAAAATCACGAAAATTAGCAAATTATTTTGAGTTAATAATTCGTAAAAATTTTTCTTTTTAGAACTAAGATTTTAAAATGTAATACAAGATTCCTTATAGGATATTCTACCTTTATCAAAAAAAAAAAAAAATATCTATAAAAATTCAAATTAAATTTTTATGAGCGTTTGAAATTCATATTTTTACAATATTTGATATTCACTCGATTTCTTACGTAACGATTTTCTTATTTTGTTGTAATTAAAAAACGAGTGACTGTAGAAACTTGAAAATTTCACTGAATGTTTATATTAGCATTTTCTATATACGATAAAATAATTTGACTCTTTTCGTGCTGTTTACGGACATTGTAGGTTTTCAATTTTTTTTTTTTCTATAAATATCAATAAAGTTTTATCTGTTGGGCCAAAAAGTGTAAAAATTTAATACAATGCTCCTGATGTATTGTTACAATAGCAGTTGAAAAATATTAAAAATACATAGGCACAATTTTTTTTTATAAGCATTTAAAGATCGAATTTTGACAAAATTTATCAAATTTAAAATTGAATAATTATTTCGTAGTTAAAAATCTATAAAATGTTCAACTTTTATATCTATGGATTGAAAATTTAAAACAAAATTCCACGTAAGTAGTTAATTCTGTTACCAAAAAATCTAAAAAATACATAATCACGTTTCATTTTTATAGTCATTTTAAGTTCAAATTTGGACGAAATTACATATTAAAAAAGGTTGGTAACTGGATTTCGCTCTGCTGTACAGTAGGTTACAAGTGGGTCACTGTATAATGGATGGTATTAAATTTGAATTCAATGATATAATATCATTGTATAAGAAAAACGATTCTGAGCGGAGACGGTATGTCAGTCTAAGTATAAGACATAATACTATATTAAAGTCTATAGTATTTAAAAAAAATTGACCTATAATAGGTACCTATAATAAATTCCAAATAAATCATATCATAATATCTATTAGGTACTTATAACGCGTTATACATCAACAACAAACCGTGATACTATCATAGATATATAATAGTATACTTTAGAAGTTTCAAGTACCCACGAATAATATTATACAATCACAACAAAATAACTAAAATAGTTATCCTAGGTTTTTAATATGTAATTTCGTCCAAATTTGTACTTAAAATGACTATAAAAATAAACTGTGTAAATGTATTTTTTAGATTTTTTGGTAACAGAATTAATTACTTACGTGGAATCTTGTTTTAAATTTTCAATTCTTAGATACAAAAATTGAACATTTTATAAATTTTTAACTACAAAATAATTATTGAATCTTAAATTTGATAAATTTTTTCAAAATTCGATCTTTAAATGCTTATAAAAAAAAATTGTGCATATATATTTTTAATATTTTTCAACTGCTATTGTAACAATATATCAGGAGCTTTGTATTAAATTTATACACTTTTTGGCCCAACAGATAAAACTTTATTGATATTTATAGAAAAAAAAACTAAAAAAATTTAAAACTGAAAATGTCCGTAAACAGCTCAAAAAGAGTCAAAATATTTTCAAAATTGTATGGTGTATAGGAAATGCTAATATAAACATTCAGTAAAATTTTCATGTATCTGCAGTTATTCGTTTTTGAATTACAACAAAATAAGGAAATCGCTACATGAGAAATCGAGTGAATATCCATTGTTGTAAAAATTTGAATTTCAAACGATCATAAAAATTTAATTTGACTTCCTTATAGATATTTTTTGTTTGATAAAGGTAGACAATCTTATAAGGAATCTTGTATTACATTTTCATATCTTAGATTTAAAAAGAAAAATTTTTATGAATTTCTAACTCGAAATAATTTGCAAATTTTCGTGATTTTTCCATATTTTGTCATTTTTAGATTTTGAGTGGAACGATGAATGTATTGATTTTACAATGATGTGTGTTTTTTTTTTTATTTTTTTTTTTATTTTT
>NC_042495.1:86601251-86612431 GCF_005508785.2 Acyrthosiphon pisum
CAAAAATGTCAAATAAAATTCCCAACAATATAGTTCACATACAAGAACTACCGACACTCAATTCATTGATACGCGATATAAAACTTAAAGAAACAAAAAACAATGATAAAAACACAAAAATTGAAATAAATAAAGTAAAAATCATTTCGATCGAAAATCATACAAAAAGAAATGAAGAATTAACAATATAGGTACCCCAACACACCAATTTGTACACAAAAAAAAAAAACACTCATTGATGGACCAAAAAAAAAAAAAAAAAATAATAAAAAGGTCAAACAAACCAACATCCTTAAAAATACAGAAATCATCAAGTTCTACAAATCACAAATCACATAACAATTGTCAAATAAACCAATAAACAATAAAAATACTCACTCTGACAAGTATCGAAACTATTTATTATAAAAAACAAAAAAATATTAATTATGTAATCTTTAAAGTTTTCAATGGGAGGCGGGGATGAACTAAAGGCGCGTCCAGACGGAGCAGCTTTTGCCGCGCAGCACGGCTGTGCGGCATGAGTATGAATACATAAATACATTTTCCGCGGCTTTTTTTGATGCCGCGAGGCAAAAATTCCGATCGGCCTAGGTGGTCTACATCAAAGGAAAGCCGCATGTGTGTGACGTATTTTCGGCAGAGCCGCGCGGCATCAGTACTTATTTAATACTTTTTCGGGTTTTTAAATTATTTTTTAAGTAATTAGTAGCTGAACATTTTTTTGTCAAATGCATCACTGTGTGGACGCGAATTTGCCATGAAAGATTACGAACCCTACGCTTATTTATAGAAGTGTTGTAATTTGTAGGGTTTGTAAATTGTAGTGTACATCATTTTTGAACGAGTATTAAAACAATTATCGTCATAAGCGTGTGCAAAACGGTGCTTCACTGTACCAGAAAAATTATTTTAAATTCACAAGTAAAACTGTAAATGTTTGTTGTTTTTTATTCTTGTAGCATAACAATAAAAAGTCTAAAATTGAGTTATATATACTTTATACATGTAGGTACAATATAATCCACTGTTCATAAACTCGAATAAAAGTTATAACTTTAAACTTTGGATAAATTAAAATAGCAGGATACAATTTTGATTTTCAAAGTAGAATTTTAATAAATAAATTAATAGTAGTAGATATAACCATAGCGCTATTGAAGCATTGTGGCATATATGGGGCATATATTGAATTGTCCCCACTAATTTTATTTCAACCCCCCCTATTTATTTATATATATTCATTGATTCAATAATCAGTACGTAATAAAAAATCTATGTTGATTTAATAAAGTTTAGCCATGGCCAAATCAGTTGTCCATATTGTGATTATGGATATAACATTAATATGTGTGGAGTACGTACATCCAAATACTGAACCACAATAAGAGAAAACTGATTAAAAAAGAGTTAAATAGATAACTCAAAGAGCTCTAATATTTAGCATATTTTGAGCATTCGGAAATAATCGGAACTTACATGATAATAACTTTCTAAGAAGATTATTAATAAAAACCCGCGATTTAGATTGCGGTTTTCCGGGGCACCGGGTTAGTTACAAAATTTTTTTTGTGGTTACAAATTGTTACATAAAAGATTACATAATACCATACCGTTTTCAAGTCGAAATTGTAATTATTTAATGTTTCGGGTGCTGGGGTAACGTTACCATGGCACCCGCAATTTGGATTGCGGTTTCCCGGGCACCGGTTTGGTTACAAAATTTCTTTTTGTGGTTACAAAATGTTTCATAAAAGATTACATAATACCATACTGTTTTCAACTCGAAATTGTAATTATTTAATGCTTCGGGTGTTGGGGTAACGTTACCCTGGCACCCGCAATTTGGATCGCGGTTTTCCGGGGCACCGGTTTGGTTACAACATTTATTTTTGTGGTTACAAATTGTTACATAAAAGATTACATAATACCATACGGTTTTCAAGTCGAAATTTTGACCTTGGGGTGCCAGGGTAACACACCTAAACCATAGACCTTTTGCTCATAGACGGCCCATCCTATACTAAATAGTAAATACATTGATAGTCGCATGCACGATTAAAGATAGTATGGTTGCCCAACGAACTATGATAAGAAACAATTTAATGATGCTCATAGTTTCTTTTATTACCAACGATACTCTAGAAGCTTTTACTAGCGCCGATAGCGTAAAAATTAAGTACTAGCCACTTAGTGGGCATACAAATAGTGGGCATACTTACTAGGCATACAAATTATATGATTTGTATATATGATTCAATATTTAAACGCTTGGAGCGCCAATGCTCGGTTCCGCTAATCGTTGTGATAACAAGGAAACTCGGAGCATCACTTTATTCACTTTTTTGTTCGTGACTTTATTATGTTTCGTTGTGCAACCATACTATCTTTAATCTTGATTATCAGCATAGAACAATATAGAAGCGAAACTCGATCAGCTGATGGGTGAAGTGTTTACCTATGATCTGAAGTCCGAACAATGAAACTGTTTCCGTAACACTGACATGATGTTATACCCGTATTGAAAAACCGTTTCCGCCTAATAGGTAGGGTATTCTGCGCGGGGTCGGGTTGTTTCCACTGTTTACTTTTATCATAGATTACGTATGCCACGCCCCCCTGGAGACCGTGTTCAAGGCTACAATCGCCCGATACGGCCAATTCACAGAGTTTCGTACCCCTGTTATCAGTGAACTGGTGAAGTCATCAATGAGAATATAGTATGAACATTTTTATGTTTCAACTATAATTTAATAAATTATATTATATTATAATATTCAAGATGCCACCAAAATATTCAATTTTACTGCCGACGTATAATGAAAAAGAAAATTTACCTGTTATAGTTTATCTAATCCACAAATACTTGGAAATTAGGTAATACATTTTATTTATTTAATGTACAATATGTAAAACAAGATATTATAAAACTTTTTTTGATTTGAATATTGAATAATATGATAATAATATTATTAAATATATTATATCTAATACCTATGATTAATTGTTTTTTCTTGAAGACGACAATTACTCATCATAATGTATTTCTTGTGTATGTTTGAAAATTTATACTATTATATATAATAGTATAGTACATATAAATAGATGTAAGCTAAGTTCTTACATTTTTTTCAGAAATATAAATTCACAACCAGATACAAATACTGAAATACGTATGAAAATAAGTGATAATGTTAATGAAGATCTTTAACAACAATTTGTTAACACATATTTTTCATTTCCATCCTACAAATTATGATTTATGAGTGTTATTAATAATTCCAGATCACTATTCAAATCTATAGATTTTTAAACAGCAAAACCAGTAAATTTTCCATCATAATTAAGAATATAATCCTTAATATAGATAAAACTGAAAGTTCAAAGAACTTACATACTTAGATCAACCAATGAATTCAATAGACTATTATAGTTTTTCTTCAGATACAAATGAAATGTATTATTCAGATTCTGATGGATCGGTACTGTTTATTTTACCCAAACGAAATACATTTTCCATAAGTCATCTGTCTTCTAGCCCTGTCTATGATACTGATTATTTAGAAAAATGAATAACAACCCTTAGCAACCAGTTGTGCTTTAAATAAACCTAAAAATTACATTCATTACATCAATCTGAAACCGGAAAAAATTTAAAAACCTTTCACTGTAGAATATTTTTGTCTCAAGTTCCTTTTTTGTGCAATGCTTGATCTTTACATTACAATTTACATACAGCCAAATTCCCGTAAATGTGTGAAGTAAAATTAATTATAGTGGATTTCTTTTTAACATAATTAAGGTTTCTGAAAATTGTGATGATTTAAACTTTAAACATACATTGATGAATAGACAAGATTTTATAAATGCATATATATCTTTTTCTTCTAAGAATAATAATTTAAATCATACAATATTTTTAGCCATAGATGACATTTTATCCTAAATTCAAACCCAAATTGTTATTAAGTATATTTCAACATTTAATTTATATTTTTTTATAGTAGTATGGTATAAATAGTAAATAGCTTAAAATTAATTTAAATATTTTTAAAATGTCATTACGTATAGGTAGTAAAATATAATAATATAAATAACAATTTCAAGTGTATAAATAGCTCAAAAGTCAGGATATTTTGAAAGTTATATGTATAGAAAATGTTAATATAAACAATTGAAAATTTCAAGTATCTGGTTATTTGTTTTTATATTATAACAGTATTAGTTTTGTTAAAAACTTGTTTAGTGTACAAATTCCCAGGTTTCCCTAATTATTAAAAAAAGTACTGGGAATTTTGTACTTATGATCCCTCTAACTAGATCATTTTTGTATCATAAATAAATGCAGTTGAAGATGGAAGCATTTTTACTGCTCTAAAAGGTGATCGTACTCACAAAAAAGAAACGCATTGTAAAAGCAATACATTCATTGCTCTGTTCAGAATCTAACAAACTAGCCGTGTTTTAAATTTTAATTTAAATTCTAAAATACTATAATAACCAAGAAAATTATTTTTATTAAAATGTACCCAATACACTTATGGTTAATAACTTATGCATTCTTTGGTTATAGTGAGATAGAATATGAAATAATTATAATAGACGATGGCAGTCCAGACGGAACCTTAGAAGTAGCCAAACAACTCGAAACCATTTATGGAAAAGATAAAATCGTAAGACACAAATAGATTTATTTTTGATCCTTAATTAACCATAAAATATATTGTTAAGTTATTAAGACCTAGAGGGAAAAAACTTGGATTGGGTACTGCATATATTCATGGAATGAAACATGCCACTGGGGATTTTATCATTATAATGGATGCTGATCTGTCACATCATGTAAGTTAAAATTCATAGGGTTATTACGTATTTGTATTTAATTTTAACATTTTTTTTTCAGCCAAAATTTATACTGGATTTTCTAAAAAAACAAGCTGAACAAGATTATGATGTTGTTACTGGATCACGATATATTGGTAATGGAGGAGTTTCAGGTTGGGATTTTAAAAGAAAGTTAGTTAGTCGTGGTGCTAATTTTGTTAGCCAATTATTATTGAGACCTAAAGTATCTGATCTTACTGGTAGTTTTAGGTAATTTTTTTTTTTATAAAATCAAATATTTGTACCAAATACTTAAAAACTGAGGTAGTACCAAATTAATTTTATTTACAGATTGTATAAAAAGCCAGTTCTGGAAAAATTAATAGAATCGTGTATATCAAAAGGATATGTTTTCCAAATGGAGATGATGGTCCGTGCAAGGCAACTAAATTATACTATTGGCGAAGTCCCAATAACCTTTGTCGACAGAGTTTATGGGGAGTCTAAATTAGGAGGATCGGAAATTGTACAGTTTGTAAAGTCTCTGTTATATTTGTTTGCTACAACATAAAATATTTTACTATAAAATTTACCTAACATCGTTTATACACAATTATTTGCTAATATTATTATAAACGGAGTTCCACTGATTAATCACTATTAATGTTGTTGTTTTAATGCTTTAGTCTGTTAATTCTAATCTACTCAATTATTTTTTAGTTCACATCAGTTTTTAGTTATTTTATTTACTGAGTTAATGACATTAATAAATCATAAAATAACTAATTATTTAAAGGCCAATGAAAACTAAATTTCATAGTCTATATATAAATATTGTTTAAGCTATTGACATAGTTGTAAATATTTATCTTATATTGTATTTTTTAAAAATGCAACAACATAATTATAACTGAGCCACTTTATAATTTGCATATACATATTGACAATTAAATAAATATTAAAATTAGTGTTAATAATAATTAGCCAGGAGGCCATCCAAGTTGGCGGCCACCAAGGACATGCAAATGTAAATGATAAACCGATTGAGCCCCATCCTTTCCATTATTAACTACCAAACGAAAACCGTCATTCAATCCTTGTTCTTTTGCTACTTTGCTTGCAACCAACATTAAGTGTCCAAGTAACTGAAATCAAAAATAATTTTTAGCATTTTTTAAATATATTTCTGGAGGCAGATTTTTTTATTTATTTTTACGTATACTATTAGATGTATATAATAATTTCAGGAGATGAAGCATATTATGTGTTTTAATTGCAAAGTAATGTACCGTTTCATCAGAGCTGTCAGCGGCAGATAACATTTCAATTGGTTTCTTCGGTATTACCAAAAAATGAACAGGTGCTTGAGAATTGATGTCATGAAATGCAACACACTAATAAAATTAATAAAATTATAATATACATGAAAAACTTTGCATTGACAGTATACAGTGTGTAATCGCTAATTGAGAAAACTCAATTCTTTGAGTAGGGGAATGCAATTTGAATTCTGTTTTCTATTTGGTTTTTATTACATAAAAATACACTTTTTGATAGCCTATGCATTTTTTTTAACTCAATTAGAATTGCGCATGCGCAATACAACTTTTTTTTCTTTAATGACAACCACCTACTTTAACTACTAATTTTTTAATTCATTTTGGTAGTTGAACCAACTTTCTAAGTCCAAAATTAAGTATCAAGCCAATATACAGCCAATCAAAATACGCGCAATTTTCAGTTTTTTTCATTGTAATTCTGAAAATAATAACATTTTTCTAAAATTTTTTAGGATTAACATTTTCATTAATATTAATTTAGAGGATATTTAAACGTTCGGTATAATAATTTTCACTTTATTTTGTGAACTATGAATAATCCTGAAAAATTTTAGAATAATTATTTTCAAAATTACAATGAAAAAAACAGAAAATTGCGCGTATTTTGATTGGCTGTAACTTGGTCAATTTTGGACTTTAATATTATATTAGGAAATGTATTGTATCAATACTTCAGTATTTAATAATTAATATTTGAATTTCAAAATAGATGAGTAATTTCAGAGAATTTCTAATTGACATGTTGGGCGAAGATGCCTTTTTTTGATATAGGGAAAATGTTTAAGTCCAAGTATAAAAAATTCACAAATGTTAATTGTCACATCAGAGTTAATTAAATACTTATTCCCTCACACATAAATTACTTACTAGAACAGAAAAGTATTATGTTGTGAAAAACAATATTTAAAAATGACATTTTCATTTACAAAATAATAAATAATGGACAACTTTTATTGACAATACTTTTTAAAAGAACAGTACCTCTGAGCTACTAACAGGTTGTCTTCATAGGCCTATCTACTCCTGTAGACGTGTATAAAATGCAAGAGTAGTAAATACCTATACATATAGATATATAGTAAATCTTATTTTCATCACATTCATTACTACTTCATTAATCATAAGTTACACTTACAAGATCGTCTTCGTATATGAAATTGCAAGGTATTTCCTTCCTAACAATTTTACCAAAAATTGTATCACCGCCAGGTGTAGCGATTGCAGATTTTTCAACCTCGGACATTTTGAATCTAGGACCTGAAAATCTTATAAGATTATAACTACTTGTTCGATAACTACACGTCTTAGATGTATTGCTTATTTGTACTAAAGATACAAAATGCAGCAACTTTCGACTGAGAGCAAACATTGATGAGTGTTGATTAAAATATTAATGTGATAAATAAAAATATGCCATATTGTTCTATGATAATGTAATAGTTTTATTGTTCTATGGTTTTATACCACGAACTAATAGCGTTTTCCACCACTCTGCACCGTTGCACCACGGTTGCACTCAAACAGTTCACTGATAGCTCACTGATAACCATACCAGTGCAGGCCGGTGCAAGTGTAGATGAAACATAGATATACTGAACTGAACCTAACCTGACTGGAATGTGGAAACGAATATTGATACGAGTACACCTTAATACATGAACTACTAGTAGTAGTTCATGCTAGTGATGTTAAACTGTGAAAAATATTTATCACACTGTGAATTTGCTACTGTGATAATATAAATCACAGTGAAAATAGCAGTGATTGCTACTTTAACTGCTACTTTTTACTTTCACATATCAATTGGCGATTGAAAGTGATTAGATGTAACTGGCACGCTGTGTATCATTTATATGTTATTTTACATGTTCCCCGTTACAGAATACAGATCCACCCCTGATAATAACGTTCTATGTAATAACCATAGCTAATAAAAAATTCTATAGTAAAATAGTAAATAGTATGATGAGACATTGACCTATTGCACATTCACACAATCACAATATCACTTTAATCGATAAATTCGTGCATGTGCTGCATAGATTATAAAGATATGGACATTGGACAGTGGATACTGGATAGGAATATAGGACATTTTTCTGTATCTATACAAGAAATTGTTGCATATTATGACGTGTATTGTGTACCTATACATATAAATGACTTAACAGTTAACACTTTCAACAGTGATTTTAAACCACGGATATAGATACTAGTATCTATATCCATGTTTTAAACTGTGAAAAATATTTATCACACTGTGAATTTGCTAGATGACACGGACTACTACACTGTAGTAGTCCGTGCTAGATGATAACTGAATAATTGATAACGAGTAACGATAATGTGATCAGTGATCACTGTTATTTTATGTACAAGTAGCAGGCACTGTTACTGCTACTCATTCAGTCACAGTGAAAAAAAAGTTGTAAAAAAATAATTAAATATTTGAGCAGTTATTTTTCTATTTTTGATTTTTTGAATGTAGGACGTAGGTATCATGATTTCAAAATATTATTATAGAATATAGATATTTACTATAATTTGTAATAATTTATTGTATAATCATATTTAATTGATTACATAATATCATGGAAATAAGACATTAAATGCTAATAAAAAAAAACTGTGACGAAGGATTTTTAATATTTTTCAAATGTCATTGTAACAATATTGAAGGAGCCTTGTATTAAATTTTCAAGTATTTTTACTCAACAAATAAAGTTTTATTGACATTCATAGAAAAAAAAAACTAATTAAATTGGAAACTGAAATTGTCAAACAAAAGTCACCCTCTCCCTTCTGAATAACAGAAGAGCAAACCAGAAGATATGGGTGCAGTTTGGAGAGCAATTAGTGAAAAACAAATCCTATCCTAAGTACCTGGGTGTGGTAATAGACAGGACGCTTACGTTCAAGAACCATCTAGCCAAAATATCAGCGAAAATAAAGCATAGTATAATTGCTAAATTGAGTGGTATATCCATAGGCGCAACTAGGGGGGTGCTTGGGGGTGCTTCAGCACCCCAAGCTTTTTATTTAGCACCCCCACACCAAAACCACCAAAAATTTAAAAATCATGAAAAAAATGTGTTTTTTTTTGTATTTGACGTTTATTAGGACAAACACAAATTGGTTGTGATGATTATAGTTATATCATATATTAGATACCTATGTAAAATATACAATTATTGTAGAATTAAGAATATAATTATTATATAATATAATATAATATATTTATATCGTTGCAATCATAGATAGGTAATAAATTCTTCAATCAGCCGTAATTTTAATGTCATTTAAAGATATGAAGGTTTTAGGTAACAGAGAAGGGATAAATTGATAAACCCAGTAGTTTATTTATAGAGTATTGTCACTTTGTAGTTAATTCGATTAGCCTAATGTTATTGTTCGGTTTTTCCACCGCTCTGCGGCCTGCGCATTTGGTATTTGTTTATTAGAAATATTTAGTGTACACGCAATACGCTACCTATAATTAAAAACAAAATTTGGAAAGCAGTATAGGTCATTCCAATTATAATAAATATGTATATATTTCATTTAAACTTTATTATTATTTTTATCACTTAAACAAATTATATACTATAACTTATGTGTTTATAAGGTATATTATAGCTTTAATACTTAAATATTAGTGTGCTTATGGTTTTATAGTGTGGATTGGAATGATTATAATAATTATAAAATTGTTGTATGGTAGGTGTTTGGGGGTGTGGGGCTCTATGTCTTCTGCATAATTTTAGCACCCCCAGTGTTTGGCTTCTAGTTGCGCCTATGGGTATATCATGGGGAGGTGATGCAAATACCCTACGAATAAGCATGCTAACCCTACTATATTCAGCTGTGGAATTATGCACCCTGGTATGGATAAATAGCATACATACCAATAAACTAGTTACCCAGCTCAACATAGGCGCAAATAGCGTTTGAGATTTGGGGGGCTAATAGGGCTAATAGGACCTTACTTTGATAATATTGAATAAGCTTAAAACAAAATGTAGGAAATGTTTGGAGGGGAGGCTATGGACATTTTTTCGGGGAGGGGGGCTTAGCCCCTAAAGCCCCCCCAACCTATTTGCGCCTATGCAGCTCAACTCAGAAATGAGAATCATAGGGGGAACTAATCTACCCTTTTAAAATGGCTCCTATAGTACTAAGTAATATAGCTCCTCCTAAGACCCGAAGGGAACAAGCACTCATCCGGGAATAAACTTAGATCAACAATAACAAGAGCCCTCCGATACACGCGGATTTAAGATTAAATGGGGAATAACTACGTCTTTTATTTATTTATTTATGAAACGGGACGAGCCCAATACAAATGTTGAAATTAATCTTAAAACTTAAGTATGTACAGTATAAAATATAAAAAAGGTGGGCTAGTGGATATCACTCTGGTGTACAGTAGGTTACAAGTGGTTCACTGTGTAATGGATGGTATTAAATTTGAATTCAATGATATAATATCATTGTATAAGAAAAACGATTCTGAGCGGAGACGGTATGTCAGTCTAGGTATTAGACATATATATATACTTATCTATGGTATTAAAATAAAAATTGACCTATAATAGGTGTCTATAATAAATTTCAAATTATTCATATCACAATATCCATTAGGTAACGCGTCATGCATCAACAACAAACCGAGGTACTATCATAGATATATAATAGTATACTTTAGAAGTTTGTATTTTGAACCGTTCGACTGGTATAAATAAAAAAAAAAAAAATACCATTTAGTCGAATTTTATGAGCTTTTTCATTTTTTTTTACTTAAAATTGTAGTTATCTCAGTAATAAACAATGTAATAATGTACAAAATGACATTTTTGAGATCCTCATATAATTTCCGACACGATATTTGTTGTTTAATATTTTTTGGGTTGAAAAAAAAAATTTATAGGATTTTCTGTAAAAATGACAAAACTACTCAAGGGCACGGCTTAAAATTGAATAATTGATTTCAAATTTTGCAAGTATTATTTTTTTTGG
>NC_042495.1:86612531-86613187 GCF_005508785.2 Acyrthosiphon pisum
AATCTTGTATTAACATTAATGTAGTGTTGGCAACACCTATTGGTGTAACCATGATACACATTCAATTTTCTATGAGATAAATGATAAGTTATGCATCTCAAGTGATGTTCGTTTTTTTTGTTGTAAGCGATGTGAATAAAGTAAAAGAGAAAACATACTGAGCTGTTATTCTTATTTTATATAGTCTAATAAGAATGGATATTAAACGTATGTCGTGTACTAAGGAAGTACGAGACATTACAATTGGCGACGAAGATTAATTCGGATAAAATCACCGTTAAAGCACTGGGCAAGGTGTAATGGCACCGAACATGTGCGTGGGAATCGGCACGGTGCCGGAGTACCACATTGGTGACGACTGGCAATCATACAGTGAAAGGTTAGATCAGTTCTTCATTGCGAACTTTGTGGAAGAAGACAGGAAAGTGGCGGTGTTAATTACAGTTATTGGAGCTTCCGCGTACGCAACATTAAGGGAGATATGTGATCCCATTCTATCCAACGCGGTTAAGTACGATAAACTTTGTGACATTTTAAGCAAACAGTTTGCGCCCAAAGTAGCGGTTTTCCGTGAACGTTCGGTATTCTACCAATTGATGCAGACAGAATGAATCAGTAAACGATTGGTATGTGCGCGTAAAAAAAGGGGCAATGAA
>NC_042495.1:86613237-86614726 GCF_005508785.2 Acyrthosiphon pisum
TAATTCTTTCTTAGGGTACTTTCATCAGGTATATGTAGATGAGTATATTTCTCCAAAAAAGACCTAAAATTGGTATTTTGTAATTTATGCAGTGGTATGTGAGAAGAAATCATAGCTGAACAAAGTTCTTGGAAAAATACTGATTGATTTTCACTTGAAGTTGACTGTTGGTTAACGAATGTTTGTTTAGAAGTTGGAGTTTTTGAATATTTTTCGTGTGAAAATGACTTAACATGCTGATCAATTTGAAACTTTTTTTCTACTACGACTACTTTATTACAATACTGGCAAAAACTGAATTATTATTTAAGGTTTTGAAAACCTCACCTGATTTATTATACGGTTCAATCCATTTTCTAAGTGATGGTAATTTTGAACTTGGAAACTTTGGCATTGTAATTTAAAAACACAAACAATGTTATATAAAATTAATATGTGTTTATTTAGAACTACGTTGACGTCGTTGACTATTGCCGAATGTACACTTCGAACTACAGTCGTTAGTCTGTCAGTCTGTGTTCTGTAGTATAAATAAACGATAGTCGATAACTTGATAATGTTAGATAAGATAAAACTATACGACGGGAAAATCAGTATACAATCTGCCTATTATATTTTTAAAAATATTTTCAATTTTTGTGTTTTTTTTTTTTTTTTTTTTTCTATATTTGTTCATTGTAACGACCTCAAGGTCTTTGACAATGCTTATCACAAGTGGGTAGTAGGGAGATCATGTGATCTATTTATCTATGTATATATCACTATATGCATGATACTACCATACTACCCCCCTTCTCCAAGAGGAGACATGTGCGGTCTTCACTCCCAGTGGAGTGGGACCTAGTTGGAAACCGGATGACGCAATCGGACGACAGCACGGGAAAATGGTGACTGCGTAGAATCACACACATTTTTTTTGCACTTTGCTATGAATCGAACCGATGACTGTGTGAGTCGTAAGTCGTATATGCACTATACAATAGTGCATTCATTGTCAAACAATAACATGGCAATAATATTTTATTTTCTATTCATTTTCACTGCACAATATAGTATATAGTTATAAAATCATTAACTTTAGTGTCATTTAAAAATGTAATGCAATGAGTAGTAGTAATTTGGGTGTTCTGAGGCAATTTTTACGGGGAGATGAAAAAAGTTCAAGGGGGAAAGTCCCCCTTGCAGCACATTCGATTACCGTATAGCTAAATATTCTAATATGTATGGTTGGGTGTTCTGAGTCACTTTTTACGGGGAGATGAAAAAAATTCAACGAGGAAAGTCCGCCTTACAGTACATTCGATCACCGTATAGCTAAAAATTCTAATATGTATGGTTGGGTGTTCTGAGTCACTTTTTACGGGGAGATGAAAAAAATTCATGGAGGAAAGTCCGCCTTGCAGTACATTCGATCACCGTATAGCTAAATATTCTAATATGTATGGTTGGGTGTTCTGAGTCACTTTTTACAGCGAGATGAAAAAAATTC
>NC_042495.1:86614776-86616305 GCF_005508785.2 Acyrthosiphon pisum
AGGGAGGAGCCAACACATGCGGGTATCACGTCCTCTTAACTATTAATCATATATAACTATTGAGAAATTTAAATGTAACTATAATATAAGTATGTATAAATATAATATAAATAATCATCGTTATTCTCCGTTCTATTGAAAATATTATAAGATCTTCTTTTTCGTTGCTCAAGATTATAGTTTATATAGGAGGTTTGATACTGCCATGAACCTCTGATGGACTACCTCTCAATAAATTGCATTTTCATCAACTATTGATAAGCCTTTAAAATTTAATCTATATTCTTCGGTACTTACCAATATAATTTATATATTATATTATATAAACAGTATATAACCAGTCGAAATGTTAAAATTTATCAATTGCTGGGTAATATTAACACTCCATTACTTGGTTGTTGAAATACTATCTAAAAATCCTACTGCCCACTGGTACAGTTTTATCCAGTTTTAAATTTGTTTTATATTTTATACTTTTGTTTTATCAATTTTTGTGACTATGGAGATTATAAAATCAAATAAAGGTGGTAACAAAGGTTGTTACAAAGGTTATGTATATGTTATAAAGTATATTGACATATCAAAAATAAGGTGTACTAAGAAGTGTTCAATGAAATGTACTAGAGAATTATATACCCGCGATCTCAAAATAGAGAGCCCAGAAGTAAAAACAGGACATAGTCATTTGAAAGATGATGACAGTGTAAAGATAGAAAAAGCTTTGTGCGCGATGAAGGAACGATCGAAAACTGGTTTATCTAAGCCACTTGATGTTTATGCAGTGGCGCCGAACCCAAGTATTTGGTGTGGCAGCCGCCACACCTATTTTAAGGGGTGGGTGTATAAATATAAGAAAGATGAGTTCTTAGTGTGTCGTAGCGTGCAGTGTGTACCTACTGTGTGATAACGTTAGAAATCAGGCACGGATCCATAGCAAAGATCTGGGGGGGGCCCAACAATTTTTTTACAACACAAATACAATTATAATAAATTATTATCCTTTATTCTTAATAAATAGTAGATATTACGTATAATAATATATTATTTTATCAGACATATATTAAGTGATTTGAAATATAGTAGTATAGTAAGTTTTAGGATCTGTAGAATTATAAAAAAATATGTTTAAAATATGTCTGGGGGCGGGCCTGGGCCCCTAGGCCCCCCCCTGGATCCGTCCCTGTTAGAAATAGCCAATGACTAATTAATAATTTAATTAATAGTTTTACCATTAATAAATAAATTCTAGTATTTATAGACAATTGTATTGTGTAAAAATTCAAAAATTTCTGATAATACAGTACATTTACCATTTTTATTTTACAAGTGATAAAACAATTATAGTACCTATATCAACTGAAATAGCACAACCGACGTCTTAATCCGCTCGGGCCACTCCGTCCACCATTATTATTATGACGTATAAACAGTATAAACACTATGTCGCATATAACATTTGATATTATCTGTGTTGGCTAGTATTGTTTATTGTTGACGACGGATGTACCTATACACTGTTTGATCGATTA
>NC_042495.1:86618765-86621585 GCF_005508785.2 Acyrthosiphon pisum
TTATTATAATTTAATATAATATATACTATTTAGTATTTGTATACCTATATCAATTTTTTTATCGATCTATATATTTTGGGTTTTTTAAAATTTTGAGCAATGAAAAATTACCTAATAACCGATACTTACACATATTTTGATCCCTAACGATTATTAGGTAATAATTTAACATAAATGGACATATTTAATTTTCTTTTTTTTTCATTTATACTGTTACACTTTGTATAGTAGATACGTTATAACAATATACATAATTAATAATTTAAATGTTTACATGGTTTTCTAAACATTAAAACTGTATTTGGTTATGATCCTATACCTAGTTTATTATTTCTATGATTAATTAATAGTTAGGTTATAACTATTTATGTCTTGCTAATACCAAAAAACATAACGTACCTAGTCCAATATATTTTTACTATATTTCTGAAACCTTAATTTTCTATTATCTATATTAAATCCTTTCAAAATCACCTTTTAAATATGACGATCAAGTAACTTAAATATTTGATTTTATCGATGTGGCAACGACCAACAAATGATTCAATCTACACTAATCTGTATATAGCATTATATATTTTACTACTCAATACTATTGCTATATTAAGGATTGTAATATTGTATACAATTTGTTGATATGTCAAATGCTACATATATTTGGCAAGAATTTAAACTAGTAAATATATAAACATGTAATATACAATTTAACGTGGTTGGTGTTAGAGTTCATTGTATGGTGACCTGGTGAAGCTCGGTGATTGGACGCAGTCACTAATATAGTGATGTGTGCAGCGGTCGAGCAGGCTCCCAGATGGGTGACCACCCGGGTTCTTTGTGACGATCTTTCTGTTTAAAAAAAATGCATACCAACCGTAGCCCCCACACAAACCGTTGCAGAGTGTCAAAAAAATGAAGTTCATTTTGATCCTCTCGCATGACATAGTGGATTGCAAGTTAAAAATAATGGTTTGGAATATTGTCTACCACAGGCGCAAATAGGGTTTGACATTTTGGGGAGGGAGGGGGGCTAATAGGGCCTTACTTTGATAATATTTAATAAGCTTAAAACAAAATGTAGGAAATGTTTGGGAGGACTATGGACATTTTTGAGGGGGCTTAGCCCCTAAAGCCCCCCCCTATTTGCGCCTATGTTGTCTACAGTAAAATCCAGCTAATAACCATGCAGTTAGTCTTAAAAAAAAATTATACTATAACCTCCTAGTTATTTACCCAAGGCCTTCAATTGGCTGCGACGAAAATAGTGCTTGCACATTTTTATCTGCTAGTCAGCAATGTCAAAAAAAAAATAAAAATAAAACACTAGGTATATTATGTTTCTTTAAATTAATTGTATTCATTATAAATGTAGTAAAATGTATAATAGTATAGTTGTTTGAGATTAATAGATGTTTTCTCAAATTAAATCTAAATTGACAAAAGCAATGAACACATTTTTAAATGATTAAAAAGTTAGGTGGGTATAAGTAATTGTTCATTGCCATACATAAAAAAAAATAGTTCGGCGCCACTGTGTTTATGCGGCAGAAATTTCTAAGTTGGACGGTAACACTAGAGCGAAGATGCCATTGGAAGACCATGTTAAAAGAACATTAAGAAATCAACGTTCTGCATTAAATCCAGTTGAACCAACTAACATTGATAATTTGGTATATGGTAATTACTAATTAGGGCTTAGGAGTAGAGTATACATGACGTGTTCACACTTCACATTTATATTTATATTTCTGGAATTTTTTTCCGTGGTCATTTTTTCCGCGATTCATCTTTAATCGTGGTAGTGCCCATCACTAAACAAAAGTGGTGCGCGTAAATGTTGATTTCTAACAGCTGTTCAACTAAGTGAGAATAACTACTAGCGCTCCAATACATAATATTGTATATCTATATTAATTGTCATATTGATATATTTTGTTGTACAAAGAGAAATCACTATGATGCAAAAGCGCTAACTGTTTTCTTGCTATGACAAGATCGTTAATTTTAAGCGCAATAAGTATAATACACTTATTTTTTGGTAGATATTATCTTTAATCGTGGTAGGAATCATGCAAGGTTTATAGATAATAAAGGTTGCCTCATAGTCACGTAAACAAAGCATTCCCCCCGCAGCGTCTTATTATGCATGACGTCATCCGTAGGAGAGTTTCGCGGGCGGCCGTGGTGTCGTATATTCATGCAATGCTTAATATTCATACTTACAGCTATACTTGTCTGCTAATTAATGTAAATTTGTGATTTATACTTGTTTATTATTATGTTATTAGTGTACCTACCTATAATATCTTAATCATATATTAAAATATTTTCTATTTATGATAGTACAAACCTATAGTATTATACTACAGTGGCGTATACATAACTTTTGTATGGGGGGGGATCAGTTGCAAACAAATTATTATGGAACAAAAATACCTAAACCTAGGTATGTGCACATTTAAATACCTAATAAATGATAAAACATATATATATATTCAATACATTTTATTTTAAATTCTACAAGAAGTTATAGAACAAAATTTAATTTTCTTTTTTTTTTAGTCAATTCATTAATTACTTCTTCAGCACTGATAGGAATGTTCCTATGAACTTGTATATATAATATACATATTATCAAATATCACATAATACGATTATATGAATATGAAATAAATATATGATTACTGATTAATATTAAGTAAATTATTTTTAATTAATTGTTGAATGTGTTAAAATAAAAATTTACAAAAAATCCTTGCCATTTTTTTTCCTTGTAATTTCCTTACATTAAGTCATTAAGTACGCTATTTATAAATTTAAAAA
>NC_042495.1:86624657-86629883 GCF_005508785.2 Acyrthosiphon pisum
GGGTGACGTCACGTCCGATTTCTCCCACTCCTACTTTTTCATATTTTCTATATGAGGCAACCTTTATTATCTATAAACCGTGGGAATCATGAACTAAGAAGATTAGTTCGTGGTAGCATTGATTATACCAGGGGTATGAAACTCTGTGTATTGGCCGAATCGGGCGATTGTAGCCTTGAACACGGTCTCCAGGGGGGGCGTGGCATACGTGTTCTATGATAAAAGCACGATTAAAGATATCTTTAATCGTGGATAAAAGTAAACAGTGGAAATAACCCGACCCCGCGCAGAATACCCTACCTATTAGGCGGAAACGGTTTTTCAATACGGGTATAACATCATGTCAGTGTTACGGAAACAGTTTCATTGTTCGGACTTCAGATCATAGGTAAACACTTCACCCATCAGCTGATCGAGTTTCGCTTCTATATTGTTCTATGATTATACATAGTATAATATTATACTATGTATAATCAATGGTGGTAGTAATACATTAAATTTGGTAAATGGTTTATCATTAAAGTATAGATA
The DNA here is from genome assembly GCF_005508785.2 of Acyrthosiphon pisum. NCBI lineage: Eukaryota > Metazoa > Arthropoda > Insecta > Hemiptera > Aphididae > Acyrthosiphon > Acyrthosiphon pisum. The sequence goes on from NC_042495.1 coordinate 86,625,189, forward strand.
GCGCCAGATTAGCTCATGTACGATTTCCCCTCGAACACCACTCACAACACACGGTGGTAAAGAGACCCGGGCGCCCGGCGGTAAACGTCTCGTTTCCAGTCCAGTAGTGGCAGTAGTCCGTTAGTATCCTTGTCTAAAGTGCGTGGTTCATACAATATAATATTTCATAAATTAATCAATAATCGAATAGTGAAGACCTACAACTGATACCGTGATACTTTTGTCACATTTCTCTATTCTGTGCTTTTGTAGTGCTGTTATCAGTATTTTTAATTTTTCAACGAGTGTTCAGTACCAAGACTATTGTGAAATGAGACATGTCAAATTATGGAGTATAGATCAAACTTTTGACTGTTGTAACTTGTAATATACTAATTTAGTTATAATATTTTACACCACCTGCTGAATAAAAAAGTTATCTTTTTTCTGTCTTTTATACCTCGTCAGTTATTAATCTTTAAAAAAAATAAAATATTGATTGTGCTGTATTATGGTATTTTACTACCCCATTCAATACAAATTAATAAAGAACATTACAATTTAATACAATTTAAATTCATTCTTAATGGTGTACTAATTGTAATATTTTTTTTCTTTGTAAAAACATCATATTATTAACAATAGTTTTAATTATTTTTCAAAACACAATGTCTTTAAAAAGTGTTCTAAAAAAGAAGTTTAAGATAAAAAATCCAATTGTTGCGATGAAGAAAAAAAAGAATGCATCCAAGCATGTTCTTTATACACCATCAGCAGATACTTACATTCAAATTGATACAGATAATATTAGCAAAGAACGTTCCATAACTGAAAAAGAGCAAAACCAAAACACAGCTCCTGAAAATTTAGTTAATGGTGAGAATGTGGATGAAAAAAATATGAATATTGATGGGTTGAGCAAATCAATAACTGAGACAAAACGCAATAAGAAAAAACGTAAATCTACAGATAATGATGCAAATCTTGAATGTGAGGTACCTACAAAAAAAAGAGTAACTTTTGCAGCTGATGTAAAAAGTGAAAAAGATGATCAGAAAGGTAATTCTAGCAATTTGAAACTAATAAGCTTAAACAAACGAAAAAAATTGAATTATATAAAGAAGTTGAAGGCAAAAAAAAATAAACAAAAAAATGCAAAGAAATGTGAAGAAAATACTACTGCAGTTAGTACACCCAGACAAGAACGAGCCTTGGAGTATTTGATGCAATGGAAAAATGACCGCACAAATTGGAAGTTCAAAAAAATTTATCAATCTTGGTTGATTTACTTCACTTATGATCCTCTGAAGGCAAGTATTTTTTATACACAAATAAATTTAATTTTAATTTTTTTTATTAGCTTTGAGTAGGTTATATCACTATTATAGCTCAACAACTAGAGAGCAACTTAATTTTTTTTAATATATTTGGAATAATACTGTTATTAGTAAAAACTTTATATTTTTTTTTTTTATATAATGTATAAGTATTAACATTGAATAACAAAAAAAATTTTATATATTATTATTTTTAGGTACCTAAAGAACATTTTGGCACTTTAGTAGAATACCTTCAAACTGTAGAGGGTCAAATTCGCAGTATAATTCTTCAAAATGCGAATAAAGTTGTCTCAGAATTTTCATCTTCTAACGTGAGCCAACAAGAATTAAATTCATCACAAGAAGTTAAATATCAACGAGCAAGGACTATTATTCAAATGTTTGACTGATACATTTAATAAAATATATGTTTTTGAATAAATAACATTAAAACCATAAATCTAACTGAATCTAATAACTTATATAACATAATTTCATAAATTAAATATATTATTTTTTTTCTATCGTAGGCTCAGTTAGTTTTGAAATAAAATGTTTAAGTTTATCTTCATCTTGTAGTCCAATCATTTTTCCTTGAACTTTCCCATCTTTCATTAATACTAGTTCTGGTACAACTGAGACCTAAAAAAAAAAAACGTTTCTTTGATTTAGAATAGTGTTACGCTAGTTACAATTTTTTGAATAAATATTTCTTTTAAAGTATTTGTATATTTTTATTAATATATTTTAGAATGATCTATGTTACAGAAAAAAAGATTACTTTAATTAAACTGCTAGGTAACAAGCATAATATAGTAAGCAAATGAAAGTATTGTTCAGAGGCTCAAAACTTCATTTTGCTATTGAGCTAAAATTGTAAATAGTTATAAAATGTTTAAATAATATTACAATTTGACTATTATGATTTTTAAGAAATGATAAAATTAAAAATCTTGGAATATGTTAGTTTATAGCATATCAAATCATAATATTTTAGAGCTTATAATATGTGAAATCAACATTTTGATTTTAAATGTAAAACTCATGGATTATTACAACAAAACAAATTTACTTGTTATTATTATTTAGTATTACTATGTAAATTTAAATAAAATGCTCGTGCAACATGGAATATTTTTAAATAATTATTCATATTTTATAAAAAAAAACCAAAATTTCCGGGTATTAAAAAATGTACGGATTTTTCACATAATTAATTGTTTTAGTTCAAAAAGTCGTTGGCCTAAAAAATTAATAAAATTCGATCAAGTTTTGGAAATAGGATTTTTGTTATAAGTAATTAAAGATTACATAAACAAAGTAGAGTGGCACAGTAATAATATGTAGTTGTTTTAGAACCATGTTTTAAATATTTTTTAATACCCTTGATTAAATTAACCAACATTTAATTTTTATTATTTTGGAATACTTCAAAACAATTCTGCTTTAGAATAAAAAAATGAAAAGATACATCAAATAATAATAATACAATAATAAACAAATATTTAAAACCAATAATATCGAAAAAAAATAATAAAAATACTAATTTTATAAAAAAAACAAATTATAGAATTATAGGGGCTGTCCTCAAAAATTTGATAATAATACATTTAGATATTTGGAATCATAACCTTGTTGGTGTTTAAAATATTTGTCCTTCAAAATGTATATTGGAATTACTGACCAATAAGAATAGCAAATATATCAAATTTGAAATTGCATTTTAATTTTTCAAGGGTTCGTGGATTTTAAGTTGTATGTACAGGAAGAGAAACTTCATGTCTTTGTGAATGCTTTGTATGTCATTCATATTTGCTGCTACTTTGGCAAGTAAAACTTTGGTTTTACCCAAGGTGGATTTATTAAATCCAGCATCACAGCTCTAACCATTGTATATATATATTGTATAATTAATGATGTTTGTAACAATAAATAACTCGAAAAATAAAAACATCATTAAAACACAATTTTAAATCATAACAAAATGTTCTAGTTTTGATTGTTACCTAATGTTTTCAAAAATAAAATATTATGTTCCTAATCAGATAATCTTATTAGTATATATAATTTATATCTAGTATGTAAAATATATATAATTAATAGACATATTGATAAAGACCTTTGGGTCATTTAAATAATATAGCCCCAGGGCATTAAAAAAAAAAGATAATCTTTCTGATTATTTTTAAGTATAAAAATAAAATTTCAAGTTCATCGTTAACCCTAGGACACAAATCCACTCAACAAAAATTAAGTAAAATCTATTATAACTAATCCTTTGAAATTCTATTTAAATAATATATACTTTTATATTGTTTATTAATTAACTTATTATGCAAAATGGTTATTTTAAAAAATGTTAATAAAATAACTTTTGATAAAATGAAAGTACATATTTTATTTTAATAATGATTTATTTTACTTATAAAATAATCACTCGGTAGTCTGTATGATATTCAACTTACACCATACTCCATGGCAATTTCAGCATTGTCGTCAATATCAACTTTGGCAAGATGAATTGTATCTTTATATTCTTCTATTATTTTTTCTACTCGAGGAAGTAACATTTTACATGGTCCACACCACCTAAAAGATTGAAAAAAAATACTTATTTTAATACAGTTATTTAAATATAGTATTTATATTAAAATCATTTAAATTGATTTCATGCTATTTTGAATATTAAAAAAAAAAATTAAAACACAAAACTTACTTATTTCTTATGAGTTTTTTTTTTAACTTTAATCTTTTTACTAGTGCCATAGACAGGAATTTTATATGGGTCCCTCATCATAATAATTATTAGGGCTGGGAACTTGATGTATTTGCATATTTTCTTCCTAATTCGAGGTTCCTCTTTACAGAAATTTGATTCATGAAATGTAGAATTTAATGGTAACATTTTTATTTGGCATTTTTAGGGAATTGTTTGTTTTACAATCATTTTTTAGTATTTTTGGTGCATTATATTCATTTTTGTACTTTTTTTTTGTTGAAAGTTACACTTTATTGTATCACATTCAGTTTCTTTTAGCTTGTCGATTATCGACATTCATGATCTTTATCCTATGTTGTAGCAATCTACGATTATTTAATTAACTGTAGGCAGATACTTTATAAGATAGGCTTGATACTAGTCAATCAGAAACAATTTCCCAAAAGTCAATCAACTTATTTCAAATTGCAAAAAAATATTTTGAGGGCTTCTTCAAAAGTAAAAATTATTAAAGAGCTAGCACCTATAATAATTATAAATTATAAAACATACATTTTTAAAATTGTTATTTTCTAAAGATTTTTAGATCATCAAATTCCGGGCCCAAATAATTATATATTATAATATAATATATAAATTTATAAATATTCCATAGTTTAAGGGGGGGGGGGGGGGGGG
>NC_042495.1:86629933-86646227 GCF_005508785.2 Acyrthosiphon pisum
GAATTTGACCCTCTACAGTTTGAAGGTATTCTACTAAAAGTGCCAAAATGTTCTTTAGGTACCTAAAAATAATAATATATAAAATTTTTTTTTGTTATTCAATGTTAATACTTATACATTATATAAAAAAAAAAAATATAAAGTTTTTACTAATAACAGTATTATTCCAAATATATTAAAAAAAATTAAGTTGCTCTCTAGTTGTTGAGCTATAATAGTGATATAACCTACTCAAAGCTAATAAAAAAAATTAAAATTAAGTGTGGGGGGGGGGGGGGTTGAACAATATAGGACAATTGTCTTTATCATTAAGAAGGCTCCAATAAATGACAAAAAATTACTTTTAAACCATACAAAACTGAACGAATTTGGTTTGACAGATTATGATTGATTATCGGTTTCCAGGTTTCCACCGAAGCAATTTTTAATATTTTAATTATTTTTAGTGTCATAATTTGTTTTATTTCACTACCCATATGGCATATTCTACTGACAACTATAGTCATTTGTATAGTGTCTAGTGTATACAAATAATATTATTAGGTAACACTCAGTAGGAGCGTATTTATTATTATTTACCTAATTTTGTTTTTGTCTATACTGTATTCAAAATGAGATCATTACTCGGCGGCGACCAGTTTTCGTAGGGCGGTGGTCAGACGCCGTCCCCACTACGGCGACGCATTGGGCGCTACCACGGAACAAAGCCACGCCCATGCGCGCAACTAGGCCGCCGAGTAATGATCTCATTTTGAATAGAGTATATAAATAAAAATTATAAATTTCTTAATTTGAACTGAGAATCTATTCAATTATTTTTAACAAGACATGTTTATTTTGTCATGATTTTATTATTCAAATGATTTTTAAAATAATCAAATTATTTAATTATTTAATTTGATTATTCCCATTGCTAGTAATCAATGAAAATTAGTTTTCAAAATTGAATTCCGTCAACCCAAATTACTTCAGTTTTGTCTGGCCTTTTGGTTTAAAAACCACCTTTTTTCATTGACTGCGCCCCCCTTAAGATTTTATACACAATTTAAATATATATAAAAATAAACTATATTTATGTTTGGATAGGTCAAATCTATATTAGTTTTGACTTTTGACAAAACTGAATGGAGCCCCCTTAATAACAATTTTAAAATACCTGGAGCAAATGAATTTGTATTTTATAAAATTATTTTTAATACAGGCAAAACAAGTATCTATGTAAAAAAAGTATTGTAAAAGTATACCATTACTTCTATAAATGATATCACTGCATATATTTACATTATATTAAAATAATTTTAAAAAATTCAAACTAATATATTTATATTATGTAAAAAAGTAAAATTAGTTGTTTACATACGTAGCAAAAAAGTCTATCACCACAGGCTCTTTACTATTAAGAACATGTTTATTGAAGTCTTCTTGATCTTGAATTTTAATTATTCTGTGTCTAGCTAAAATTCAAAAATTATATAATATTAATAACCATACATTTTCATAAATAATTATTTATTTATTGTACTGGAATAGTAAAAATTTCCCCATCACAAAAAAATAATAAAAATACACAGTGAGAAAGTAAATCATTGTCTAAAGAATATGTAGGTAAAAATAATTTTATTTGTATTAAATAATTTGTAATTATATTTGAATAAATATTCAACCATTCCAATTTTTTGGGCATTAATAAAATGTTCTACTCCGATATCATATTATTACTTGCGGTTGTTTTGAAAGTTCTTGTAATGATTTTTGGCAGCGACATGTTTTTGGAGACGTTTAAAAACATGATACAATTATTATATATTATATACTAAAATATTTAATTTATTATACTAAATACTAATGAAAACTTAAAAATGCTGTTTTCTTAAGGTTTCGACGTTTTGGTACGTAATAAGTAATAACTACCTGTCTACCTATCTAGTACCAACTTAATACCAATGTACCAGTACAAAATATTGAGAATTATCATCTACTATGGAATCACAAATTACAATATGAATATGACACACGGCTTTAGATCACAGACTTCTTAACTAAACTTAGAGAGCCTTGATAGTTGATATTAAAGTCATTTAATATCAAGGCTCTCTAGCGGCGGCTATTGCGGCAGTGACGGCGGTGGACCAATGAGAACTGGAGAAATGCTTACGTCACAGTACATTGCTGGGCGGTGGGTGGCTGCTCGAATGCGCGATTTGTTTCTAAAACGGTAATATTGCTAACATACCTATCCTGTATAATTTGTCATTTTGTGAACAATAATAATTTAATATACATTACGTTTGCCCACACAATAATAATTTGATATATAATACGTATCCCTAAGACACGAATTAAGATATATCTTAATTCGTGCCCTAAGAAATGATTGTCGATGTCAATACAATAATAATATTTTTGAAAAAAGTTATACGTTTTAAAATCCAAATTGAAACGAAATTTTAAAAAAAATACAATTATATAATAAAAGTACAACAATTACATTTTTTAAATAAATATTAATTATATATGAACTGACTATATTTAATGTTACATGCATATAATGTGCATATTACATATTTACATGTATACATTGTAAATTTAATAGACAATTTTGTATTTTCGGACTTTTTGTCCGGCAATCAAAAAATGAATTCAGACTTTTTGTACAACTTTTTTCATACCGGATTATTTGTCCCCGGACTTTTTGACCGATTACCTATATTATGAGTTATGACGATTGGTTTTAAGTACAGTTTCAAGTATGGTCTCCGAGTCGGGCATTTAGGGGGATTCACACCTCGTCATGAGTCATGACGTGTGAAATTATCATGGTTACCACAGTTACCAAACGATACCGCAAAGTTGAATATATTCAACTATGCGGTATAATATTTACAACCGTGGTATCTAATTATATCATGGAATATTGTAGAATGTACTATGGTTAATCATATGGTAACTTAACCTAATCAACCAATCACAGCAAAGGATTTGTATGCACGTATGTGCATAGTGGGAACCCTCTATCAAAATATTCTATTTACCACCACTCCGATTTATGCTATTTACTAACGAATCACCATTTTCTAATTTCTTCATAAACATTATTCTGGCCAAACAAAATAACGCACGTTTATAGATTTTGCTGTTTTTATTTTTATTTTATTTTTTAAATAGATAAAATAAAAATACTCTTTGGATACTATTTGCAATCTAGTTTACCATGTTATATTTGGAAGATTATCTCGAAAGTAAGTAGGATATTTACAATTTTCAGTAACAAACATAGCAATTTATGTTATAAACTTATAATATTATTTTGTTGCAAGATATCGAACACTTACCACAAGAGATGAGAAATCGCTTCACGAAAATGAGAGAAATGGATTTACAAGTAGAAAGTATTTATTATACTAAAAACTGCTATATGTTTAATACAGGATTCCTGAACGAATGCAAAAAAACTGTTAAAGAACATTAAATTTAATGGAACAAAACCAATTATTTAATTTCGTTTATTAGTCCTTCATATAAAATAACATTATAAACTATTAAGTTTACTAAATATTTTCACGTAAAACGTTATAATCTTAAAAGTCTTTATGAATTGACATGAGGAGTGTTGTAACCTAAGTTTTTAGTACAATTTCTAGAAAAACGTTATAACCTATTAAGTTCATTGAACAATTGCACAAAGAACATAATAAGCTAATACGTTCTTCAAACTTTTACACATAGAACATCACAAATTAAACCGTTCTTCAAACTTTAAAAATAACATTATGAATCAAAATTATCTTTCGGCTATTTTGGATTTAAAATTATTTAAGAATAATTAGTACTTTAATATCAAAATCTAAAACTTGAAGAACTAAAGAAGCTTCTGCCAAAATAAATCCAATAGCCGATCATTTATTTTTGACAGTATAAGATGATATCAACTGGTAAAAGAAAAAAGGGGCTAAGAGACAGTTTCACTACTTTTTAGGAGAACTGAAACAACATTTTATATGTTCTTAACTTTGGCTTTGGGGCTTTGGTTTTTATTTAAGCTTTATGAATGAAGTTATTATATATTTTGATTCCATTTTATGTTACCTTGATGGCTCAATACTAGTAATGTTATATTGAAATGTTCCCCTTAATTTTTAAACAATGCATTTTGTTGGCGCTGAGCTCTGATTTTTTTTTCATTTGTGATGAAGGGCGCTTGTACCCTAATTTAAATATGCTATAATTATTACTATAATAATATTTTATTATTGATATTATCAATATTATAAAATGTGATAATAAGCAATAATAGTGGGGTCCAAGCGCCACATGGTTGTCGCTTGGCTATTACAATAAAAAGGCGCTTAGTCCCTACTTTTAAAGCACTTGTAAATAAATGTCGCTTGTCCCGAAAAATGAAATTACAATATCTCATTACCAAATGGTCATAGTAACACTAGCGTTTTTGTGATTGAATTTTTTAAGTGTCGCTTGTTCTGTAATATGCAACATGTTATTAGCCCCTTTTGCTTTATACCAGTCCATATAATATAATGATAATTTGGTAATAAGTTATTATTAGTAATAATATAGTAACATAATACATTAATTAATAATAAAAATAAATAAATAATAATTTACGAAACATTGAAGAGGATAAACAATGTAAATTGTGTATCGTTATTATAAAGTACTGAAGTACTTATAAAGTATAAAGCTTAACTGATATGAAATCATGGTCGTGCGAATAATTAAGTTTCAGATCCAAATTTATAATCTTAGTTTTATAGCTGTTCATAAATATATTTGTATTCTATAATTTATTTATGTAGATATAAATAGTGTAATTTAACAAAATATTATTTTATTTAGCGCCTGACCTTATTGTCTCCGTCTTACAAACAATAACATATAGCAATTCAACAATCAGACATATTACTCTAAAACGTTCTTCTGATTAAATATTCAAGACGTATAACTTTAAAGCACTCAAGAACGTATTACTGTCAACAGTTCTTCTGATTAAATGTTCAAGAACGTATTATTTCAAAACGTTCTTCTGATTGAATTTACAAAAACGAATAACTTAACAACATTTAGTAGGTCTATCATTCAAGAACTATAATTTTTTAACATTTTTTCGGCAAAATGTTCATAAAACAAACAGTTTTAATGGTTTTCTAGTAAATTGTTTGGTGGACCATTTAATTTATAACGTTACATCTATAACCGTTTGTTGAACATAGCTTGATTTAACGTTTATCGCAAATAAAGTTCAAAAAAAATAATGGAACCAAACCAAAAAATAATGGTTAAGGTCAGGCTGGTTTAATTATTATTTTTGTTTTTGTGATTAATGTAAAATTATTGAATTTTATGCAGATGTGTTTTGGATAATTTGATAAGTATTACCAACGTGTTATAACTTGAAGTTTATGATTTGGGCTGGAAATTTAATCTATTTTTTGTGTATTAAGTAGTTATCATTACATAAAGCCATCATTGATGTTTAACTGAAATTTTATTTGAAACGCTAATTAGTGTAATTACCACTTTATTAATATTTAAATTGCAATAATATAAAATAATGTATACTTGTTATTAAAAACAATTATATATAATAAATAATTTTCTAACATCACAATTTTAAACAACATAGTATGTAAATAATTCTTTTAAAAGAATAGGTTAGTCAACTATTATTTGATTATTATTTTATGTTATTATGTATTATTTATGTTATCTTTCAAAATATTTTTATTTCATAATCTTTTAAATTTGTATCTAAAGTAAAACTCATATAAACGCTTCCTGATAATAAATATATATTTCCATTATCGTCAAAATACTATAGATATGTATAATATTGTATACAATATATGTTTTAAACTTTGGACATATTAAATTGGTTTGTAATTTAATGTTTCTTTAATGCATAATTGATTTTTTTAATGTTTTAAGTATACTTATACTTTAAGTAAAGGATGTCTCAAAAAGAATGCCGAATTTGAAAATGCCACCACTTGTTTTTTTTGTTGGCTGCATTGGTTTTGATAGTTTTGTTATCCATTATCATTGAGGTTTTGTGATTCTTAATCATTGTTTATGTTGAATCGCAATGAAAACGTACAGAGAAGTTTCCGGATACACTATCTTGTTGCGTGGAGACCAAAGCCGTGTGATTTTTTTCTTATGGGGATACACTAAGTCACGAGTTTACCAGAACAAAGTCCGAAACGTCTTGGAACCTAAGCAAGAAATAAGTCGTGTCCTCAACGAACTTGATGGGGTAATGTGTGATCGAGTGATGGTAAATTTTATGGAAAGAATAATCACATGTACGGCTATTAGGGGGGGTTATATGCCCAATATTGTTTTTCACTGTTAAACCTCAATTTATCCTGAAGTTAATGATATATTTGTAATGTTTTTTTAAGAAAAATAAATTCCATGTATAGCAGATTTAAATCCGGCGTTCTTTTTGAGACACCCTTTATATATTTGTTTATGTAGTAAATACACTAATTAGCACTTAAAAAATATTTGTTCAATCATTTTCATGTGATTGTGAGTAATATTGTCTGGGGATTTTTTTTCCTAGTGTCAGGGATTTTTATTCTGATCAAACATGATTTGAAAATTTGGATTTAATCTTTAATTTAAAATAGATGTAAAGAATTTTAATTATAGTTTTCAAATATTTATAGGCTAAAATACATTTTACCACATCCCACATGAATTTCAAAAAAAATAAGTGTTTAAAAACGTGTTTTTAACGCTGATTTTGAAACTATTATGAATATTTTGCGGAAACCATTAGTGGAGAAGTTAAGATAAAAATATTCATGGTGATTAGTGTATTTGTAAATTGAGGGTTTGGGGTTCAATTCCCAATGTCATATTATATTGTCATTTTTTTTAAGTTATTTTTTGAGATTCACTTGAATTCATTTTTGGTTTCTGGAGTGTAGCGAGCGACTTCCAAACACTCTAAGCACTCACTCTTTTTTTTAGAAAATGTATTTTACCTTAAACCAAAAATTTTGAAGTTTTTTTGTCATAACTTCTTAAATTATAGTTTCCACCCAAAAGTTAAGAGTTTCAAATTCAGCGTTGAAAAACATGTCTTACAAAAAAAAAAAAAAAATGAAATTCGTAAGGTGCGTGGTAAAGTGTATTTATTCCTTTTAATAAAATTAAATATATTTAATTCAAATTTAAAAATATATTTAAATGTATTTCAGACTCTATGGATTGCATAAAAAAAAATGTGGATACTTTGTTTTTAAAAGCAGATAATCTGAAACCAGAAGAATTAGAAACTAATTTTAAAGCAATCATGAAAGAAGGAGAAAAATCTGTTGAACAATCTGGTAAATTTATATTAATTTAGTATTTATTTTAAATCATAATCTTAAATGTATTTATTTTAGATGAAAAAGTTACGTTGGCTAACCATATGCATGACCTTATGTCAAAATATTTGAGACGATTAGATCATGAGTTACACAAATTTAAAATGGAACTAGAAGCTGATCATAGTGGTATTACTGGACTAATTGAAAAAAGTAAAAATTTGAGATTCTTTTCGCAAAAAAAGTTATTATGAATACAATTTCTATTAATTAATTATCGAATTTTAATATTTTATTATTTTAGGAAGTTTGGATTCAGAACAGAGTAATATTATAATTCCCAATCAAAAAGAAAATAAATATCAATTGAATAGATGTCTTTTTGGTGGTATGTAGTTTAAGCATTATTTAGTTAGTTATGATAAATATTATTTATAAGTATTTATATACTTACTTATAAAAATATTTATAAGGGATCGAAACTGGTTTAATCGGTTTTCCAAAACACCGGTATATACCATAGAATTGAAAAAAACGTTCTTGAAAAACAGATTAAATTTTGAAACTTATGTCGGTTTCTTTGAATTTCATAAAGTTAGTTTTATTATTTGTAATAAATTCTAGTATTTTTATACGAAGAAATTATTATGTTCGGATTTATTGATAAAAATCCCGATGCAATTACTGAGTATTACGAAATATTAATATATATATTATTATTAAACTTGATTCAAAATTGCAAATACAAATGATATAGTGTAATGTTATTGTAATATACAATTAAATATTAATGTATTGGAATAATGATCTCAACCATAATATGACAACATACATTTATGTCAAATGCAAAAGTAGGCGCGAGGCACCTAAACTAGGTACGAAATATTCAAGTTAATAACACAAAATTAGTTCTGCTGGATGTAAATTTGTTATATCGTATATTGTACACTAATTATACAAAGTAGCCATATTTCAGGGCTTTAGACTCGGCCCTTATAATAGTTAATAGATAATAAAAATTGAGTCTACAGTAATTATTAGACAGGAAAATAAAATGGAAATTTTTAAAAACCGTTCCAAAAACCAAAACCAAAAATTTTCTAAAACCATTCTTTAAACCAATAAAATATTTGAAAAACCTTTTTTAAAACCGAAACCAAAACCAGAAAATGTAGAAAACCGTTCTCAAGAACTAAAACCGTAACCGTTAAAATTTGAAACGGTTTTGATCCCTGCAGTATTAAGTATACCAGTGGCGGGCTGAACTTCAATTTTAAATGACGCATTTTCATAATTATGTACTTACCACCATCACCACCACCGCCATCCTATTTTTACTTATAACAAAGTTATGATGTTAATAAAATGTGATCAAAAGAGCCAAAAGGCCAGGCTTTAGCATGTAATTTTACGCCACAGTCACGGGTTGGCACCACCCCCTTTGAAAAGTGACATAACTGCGTTCGGCTTGCCACTGAAGTATACTATTACGTATATATTATATTTTGTTTTTAGAAACTACTAGGCATCTATTTAAAAGTATTTAAAAAAAAAACTACAATCAATACCAACATACTTTTGTTGTTCTAGACAAACAAGAAGCATTAAATCATGTTAGCACTTCCAAACAAAAATCAACTTCAATAGCTTCAAATTCTACTAGTAGTGGTGATGTAGCATCTCCTTCACAGCGTGATACAAGTCCTGCAAACTCTCGAAATGTTTCATCTTCATTAGCATACACATTGGGACATATGGGAGCTGGAAGTCCTGCAATTGCAGCAGCTGCATCTCAAGCTATTGTTGCTACTCAACAAGTAATTTTATAATGCGTTTAAAAAATATAGGTATTGGCAATAAGAGTTAAACAATTTAAAATGGATAGTACTGTTTTACGCTAAATTAAATTCAACAAATAATAATAACCAGTCAACTAAAGGAGTTTTTTTTTTCCTTTTTTACTTTGTAACTTGTTATAGCTCTTCATAAAATAAATTCTTTTAACTTAATATTTGATAAAAATAAAATTATTATTGAGTAAAACAAGGAATTTAAATGAATTTCTTTAAAGATAATATATCAAGTTTTCAAAAATTAAAATTTAGTTTTAAATTGTATTATGACGTTTCGATCTAAAAAAAAAAAAACATTTTTTGCTATCTTATATATTCTTGCTGTACTTTAAGTTAATCCTTAAGCACACGGTTCTCGATTCAAAAGACTAGTCTTTTAGAAATGTATTAATTTTTTAAGAATTCAAAATACTTATGTAATCATATCTAAGTTCTAATCCTCCTTCTAATTAATTGATAAATTATAATCTAAATTTAGATACAACTCCCTATGGTATATAATCTTTTTTCAGTAATATAAGAAGTGTTAAAAGTTCATTACCTATTAACACTGTCTAAAAGACTGACATTTATACATAATATTTTACCACATTTTATGAAAACTCAATAATTATGGATTATTTTTAAATTGTGTTTTCTTATAATTGCTGTTTGAAAAGCGTTTTTGATTTTAATAATTATTATTATTTTTAATTATCAATATTTAATTGAAATATTTCAGTACGTGGTCAAAAACACTGTGAGTGAATTTTCGTGAATATTTTAAATGCGTGTAATTTAGGGTAAAAAATCATTGTTCATAAAAATTTTTTTAATTTTACATTATAAAGATTGCTTGGATCCATATTTATTTTGTTCATGATATCAATATTACTCAACAGTAAATTGTATTCTTTTCAGTTGTCTCAAGGTCGTAGAACAGCTAGTCTGAAAGCATCTCTTGAAGCAATTAATTCTGGTGCTACGTTGACAGGTCAAATGAGTTCTACTTCCGGTGTTCTACCATCAGAATTGCCTATTAGTAAAGAATTAGCAGGTGTTGCACATTTAGTCAATCCAAATATAGATGGAACTAGAAAACATAGAAGGTAAATCATAAGTTAATCAAAATTTATCAATTTATTATTGATGTTTTAATGAATTTTTCGTGAAATCCATTGTAGGCGAGGTGGTACTCAAAATTCGCAAACGTCAACTGAAGAAGATGTGGATGAACCTATTGATCCCAATGAACCTCGTTATTGTATATGTAATCAAGTTGCTTATGGTACAATGGTTGCTTGTGATAATAAAGGGGTAATTATAAAATTAAACATAGTACTATCAAAAGTTGAATCATTAGATTTTCAATCAGGAATTTAGAAAATTTAAACAAATATTTAGATACTTATATCTGTTATTATTCAGGTTAATTTAATACAAGTGATGAGTTGTCTATTTAAAAATTATATATCTATTTAATTTATAGATTATTTCAACTCTTAAAAACTTTAAATTTTTAAACCATGGATTTTGTTACAATTTTTCCCATTTAAATAGTTGTTTACACCAAAAACAGTTTATTATACTTAAACACTGAATCATATTTTATCTCTGTCAATAATTATTAAAAATTGGTCTTTAATCTTTATAATTTAATAATCAACAAATAATACTTTCTATTAGAAGGGATTATAAGGTTTTGAAATCACTCAAAATATTTTTATGTTTGATTCTAGTTTCATTTAAGCAGGCCGTTGCTAATTTTCCTGCAAGTCTATAAAATTTGAAAATTATATTTTAGTTGTTACCTTAATTATAATACTTTTCCACTAATTTACTGTCTGATATCTATTTAAGGAGGGTCGATCCAATGTGTTATATCAACAAAAATTATTTCATAGAAAAAATTCTCAGGCCTTGTAAATTTGTCTGATTTGGCGGCATTGGACTCCAATTTTTATTTTATTTCAAATCATTTTTGAGTTTAAGATTAATATATTGAATAACTAAGTTCAATGCAGCCAGTGGAATATTACACTATTAGAAAAAAAAAAATTTTAATTTGATTAATTCTGTATATCAGGATCATTATTCCTGTAAAGTGTATTTTTGTAGACAAATTGACATTGGCACATGGCCCATATGTATCATTCTTATTTTGTGTATGTATATTTAAATTAATATTATTCTCTCTTGCAGTGTCCATATGAATGGTATCATTGTGAATGTGTCGGTATAACTGATCCACCGAAAGGTAAATGGTATTGTCCTCAATGTATTACAACAATGAAGAGTCGTAGATCACGAAAAACTACATGAATGGTTATGCATTTATTTAAAACTTTTTTGTGTACTTATTTATATATTTTTTTAGCTTAATATAATTATTGAACCCTATCTTTTTTTTAAAAACAAAATGTAAATTTACAATACATTTTTAAGTTTTTTCTTATTTGTATTATTAATGTGTACTGTATAAATTAAATTAATTATTTAAAAATCAATATTTATTATATTTATATAATATTCTTTGTACTTTTTCAAGAAATAGAAAGAAAAATATGTTATTATTCATAGTGAAATATGCTCTATTGTAATTTTTATATAAGATTACTATTTTATAATTTAAATTGTATAGAGTTTAAATCATTTAAGTTTTAATGAAAGTAAATGAATTGGTCTTCAGAATTCTCAAAATAATATATTAGTTAGACACATTATAGTAGAGTTTAATCTCTGCTATACTCTATTCCAATTAAGTCTGGAAAATCTGCGCAGCCTCTGAACGGTAGAACCGCTGTGATTGGCTGCAGTACTCGGTCACCCCGACTGTAGCTAATGAGACTGCACATGCTCAGACTACGACTTGTATCTTTTAGAAATTTTTTCAGACTTATTCGGAATAAAGTATAGTAAAATTGCATGAATCTTGCATCAGTTCTATAAAATATGAATGTGAAATTCGTCTGTTTTAACATTAGTGCACCATCCTTGAAACTATACTCTATTCGGAATGAGATTGTATCCCGAAGGCGACCAGTTTTCGTTGGCCGGCGGTCAGACATATGGTCAGATGCTGTCCCCACGTTGGGCGATGCCACGGTTCAAAGCCACGTCCATGCGCACAACTTGGCTGGTGGGGTACGATCTCATTCCGAATAGAGTATAGCTGCTTATATACAATTATAATATTATATAGTTTATATCAATAATTATGTCAATTTTCAAATAATTTGAATTTTTAATTTAAAAATGACAAATTGATGAACAGACTATCTCTATTCTGAATAAGTGCGGTACCGAGCGGCTGACTTGGGCTTCATCCAAATTCCGAACCCAGTAGTTGAATTGGTGGGAGACGCATGAGACCACTGCCGGACGAAAACCTGTCTCCACCCGGTACTGCTCTTATCCTGAATAGACTATAGAGTAGAGTCGTAATTGTGCGGTATAATTTTAAAGTTTCTATAACTCATAAATAGCTTGCAAATTGTACTCATACATATTATGTAATAAAGGAACATATATATTGGACTTTTTTATGTTTACATTGTAGAAGGAAACGTCTGTCTAAATTTTAAGTACTGTTTTTGTTTATTATAATACATGAAATTGTTAAGAGGATATCAATGCAATATTTGTTTTCTCTAAGACCTACACGTATCATTAATGAAACACATACATGTAAAAATTATATTTTTTATGTTCAAGTATTCTTTGAGTAGTAACCTATTATAAAAATTATTGAGAAAAATATTTCTTTGGTTTAATATTATTTATAATTAGGCTTCTCCAACGATATATTTTTGAATATCGATATCGTTTTGAATTGTGCGTTATCGAATCGCGATATCGAAAAAAAAATGTAGGTATCGATATATCGATATATCGAATTATCGATATCGATATTCCGATATCTTTATGATATCATAATTGTCAATACTCAATAGTACTCAATACTCAATTAACTAGGTAGTAGGTACACAGAACTATGTGGTAGGTACTACAAAAAAAAGTTAGGTACCTTTTATTGGTACTAGGTAGTAACTAGTAGGTATTAGTTAACAATTAATTGTTTTAAAATAATAAATATTTTATTCAAAAGTTTAGGCATAAATTATCAGTTCAGTTTATAAAGATTAAAGGGTCCGAGTACTCCAGCTTAACCACGTCGGTACAGAAGAAATAATTGAGTGATTCTAGAGGACAAAATAAAAACCATTTAATAATTACACAATTACTATATTAATGAGAAAAACAAAACATAAACAAAATATTTTAACGAATCACAAACAACACCGGAACGTCCGAAACTATCAAGCGATAAACACTGACTAACTGACTGAGCTACAGAGTTATGAGACTATTTAGACTAATGAGTTACTGGGAAAAATAATTATTTAAAATTTATTTTTTGTTATCCCTGTGCTATTTTTAACCTGGAATATCCGATATATTTCGATAATCGATTTATTTCGATTATCGATATATCGTACGATATATAACGATTATCGATACCTAAATTTCCGAAAAAAAGTTCGCGATATCGATATCGAATCAAAATATCGATATCGTTGGAGAAGCCTAAATTTATATTTAATATTATTTGACTTTTAAATTATTAAACAATTTTACAAATTTGAATCGATTTTAAGTTTTAGACAAATTAATATACATACCCTCAAAATTATTATTTTCTATCATTTTTGTAATAGATGATTTAACTTGAAAGATTACTCAAAACAAAATAAATTATTTTGAGTGAATGCGTTTTGTCTCTACGACCGTGTGCTAGACAAAAAATAAACAGTGCGCTAAGGTCTTGTTAATTTAAGAATTGAGCTAAAAGAAAGTTTCTAGTATTATTGTTAATAGGTAATAATATTATTATTGGCATAATAGTATCAGAAATTATCTTATTAGCCATATTATGCAGTCCCGACTGGCTACTGTTTAGGTTTGCATAGATAAATTTACATGCTTTTTTGTTACAGTATGTTTTTTGCTCAAAAATGTGCATGTGTTATATGCTTATATTGCTTGTAGTTTTGATATAAAATAAGCTGGTTATACGCAGAGGTTAAAGTAAGGCTGACAACCCCTTACCTCTAACACAGATACACAATCACCCTATCACTGACGGTTAAAAAGCGTCCCCTTTAATAAATCTGGTTAACATTATTCAGGGTTTAAAGTAGGATGACTAGATGCAGTGTATGGTTACACAATCTCAGTGAAACACTTTATACATTATATAATACATAAAAATATATATGGAACGTTTAAAAGTATATGAAGTTTGGAGCATTAGTCCCCACTTGAATGAATTTTTTACCACTTTAAGCCTACTGCCTGGTATATGAGTATATGACTATAGTAGTTGCACGCATAACTTACTTGAACCTCTGAAATATAGTTCAACTGTTGCCTCCGAAAGTATTTGGCATTTGTGCCACGACTCACGAGTAGATAATTTACCAAATACAAAACTATATTAACTATTAATTATTTTTCTGTTTACTTGATACAATTTCTTTATTAGTAGTTATAAACTAATTTGTCTGTTCTATCCATTTGGTGCATACTTTACGGTGTTATTATTTCTAATTATTAACTTCTTCTATATTTAAAAGTAGGTACCTTCCTACTTAATATATAATATAAACGAATCGCGGACGTTTTATCGCCGTCTATTACTAATATAGGACATTTGGCCCCCAGGTCCGGGGAGTTAATTTTATCGTAGTTGTTGTCTTCGCCTTTGTCACCGAACGATATAAAATCCAATCCTTAGTCACAGTTTTTTTTTTATTAGCATTTAAAGTTCAAAAATTGACAAAATATGGAAAATCACGAAATTTAGTAAATTATTTTGAGTTAAGATCGTAAAAATTTTTCTTTTGTAATCTAAGATTTGAAAATGTAATACAAGATTCCTCATAATATTGTCTACCTTTATCAAAAAAAAAATGTCTACAAGAAAGTCAAATTGAATTTTTATGAGGACAGTAAAAGTGCTTGGATTTTCTTCAACAGTGCCTTTTCTGATAGGAAAGTGAATCTAGTTGGTACTTTGGGGGGTCAAAAGTAAAATTTTTCCAATAGTTTTCAAAAGCGCCGTGAAAAACAAAAGAAAAATTAAGGAAAAACGGGAATTTTTACGCAAAATCTGTTTTCGAGAAAATTGAATTTGGTTTTTGGTGTAACATTAAAACGAATGACTGTAGATACATGAAATTTTCACTGGTTTTTTTATATTTCCATTTTCTATACATGATAAAATTTTCAAAATATTTTGATTTGTTTTGAACTCTTTACGGACAATTTCAGTTTCCAATTTAATTAATTTCTTTTTCTATGAATGTCAATAAAACTTTATTTGTTGAGTAGAAATACTTGAAAATTTAATACAAGGCTCCTACTATATTATTACAATGACATTTGAAAAATATTAAAAATCCTTAGTCACAGTTTTTTTTTTTATTAGCATTTAAAGTTTAAAAATTGACAAAATATGGAAAAATCACGAAAATTACCTAATTTTTTTGAGTTTATAATTCGTAGAACTAAGATTTTAAAATGTAATACAAGATTCCTTATAGGATAATCTACCTTTATCAAAAAAAAAATGTCTATAAGAAACTCAAATTAAATTTTTATGAGCATTTGAAATTCATATTTTTACAACATTTGGTATTTACTCGATTTCTTACGTAACGATTTTCTTATTTTGTTGTAATTAAAAAACGAATGACTGTAAAAACTTGAAAATTTCACTGAATGTTTATATTAGCATTTTCTATATACGATAAAATTTTTTTAGTTTTTTTTACTATAAATATCAATAAAGTTTTATCTATTGGGCCAAAAAGTGTAAAAAATTAATACAGGGCTCCTGATACATTGTTACAATAGCAGTTGAAAAATATTACAAATACATAGGAACAATTTTTTTATAAGCATTCGAAGTTAAAATCTTGACAAAAATTACTAAATTTAAAATTGAATAATTATTTTGTAGTTAAAAATTTATAAAATGTTCAACTTTCATATCTAAGGATTGAAAATTAAAAACAAGATTCTACGTAAGTAATTTATTCTGTAACCAAAAAATCTAAAATA
>NC_042495.1:86646277-86648021 GCF_005508785.2 Acyrthosiphon pisum
TCTGCTATTAAGAGTAAAACAAACTTTTTATTTACCAACAGTATTTAGCATGTGTTTTATATTTGATGAGGAAATTATAATTTTTCTTTAATTTTTAATTTGTTTTTGTTATTATTATTTATGACACCTACCTATACTGAAGAATTAATAAAATAAAATAATTTTCTTTTTAGCATTTGTCAGTAAATTATATTAAAATATTAAATACAAACTATACATATGATTATTTATGATTATATTGTATGACTCTTATTTATAGGTACTTCATACATATAAAAAATGTGTGATATCTTTAATTAGCATAAAATAACATTAAAGAACTAATTTTTATTTGACAATAAATTTAATGAAAAATGATACCTTATCATATTGCATATTGAATAAACAATCCAAATATTTTTTTCTATTCTAACCTTTCTACAACAATTAAATTATATAATATCCAGCGCAACGGTAGTGGCGCGAAGCTAAGTAAAAAAAAAAGCGAAGCGGTCACTACCGTAGTATATAGGCTTCTCCAACGATATATTTTTGAATATCGATATCGTTTTGAATTGTGCATTATCGAATCGCGATATCGAAAAAAAAATGTAGGTATATCGAATATATCGAATTATCGATATCGATATTCCGATATCTTTATGATATCATAATTGTCAATACTCAATAGTACTCAATACTCACTTAACTAGGTAGTAGGTACACAGAACTATGTGGTAGGTACTACAAAAAAAAGTTAGGTACCTTTTATTGGTACTAGGTAGTAACTAGTAGGTATTAGTTAACAATTAATTGTTTTAAAATAATAAATATTTTATTCAAAAGCTTAGGCATAAATTATCAGTTCAGTTTATAAAGATTAAAGGGCTATTAAGTCCGAGTACTCTAGCTTAACCACGTCGGTACAGAAGAAATAATTGAGTGATTCTAGAGGACAAAATAAAAACCATTTAGTAATTACACAATTACTATATTAATGAGAAAAACAAAACATAAACAAAATATTTTAACGAATCACAAACAACACCGGAACGTCCGAAACTATCAAGCGATAAACACTGACTAACTGACTGAGCTACAGAGTTATGAGACTATTTAGACTAATGAGTTACTGGGAAAAATAATTATTTAAAATTTATTTTTTGTTATCCTGTGCTATTTTTAACCTGGAATATCCGATATATTTCGATAATCGATTTATTTCGATTATCGATATATCGTACGATATATAACGATTATCGATACCTAAATTTCCGAAAAAAAGTTCGCGATATCGATATCGAATCAAAATATCGATATCGTTGGAGAAGCCTAAATTTATATTTAATATTATTTGACTTTTAAATTATTAAACAATTTTACAAATTTGAATCGATTTTAAGTTTTAGACAAATTAATATACATACCCTCAAAATTATTATTTTCTATCATTTTTGTAATAGATGATTTAACTTGAAAGATTACTCAAAACAAAATAAATTATTTTGAGTGAATGCGTTTTGTCTCTACGACCGTGTGCTAGACAAAAAATAAACAGTGCGCTAAGGTCTTGTTAATTTAAGAATTGAGCTAAAAGAAAGTTTCTAGTATTATTGTTAATAGGTAATAATATTATTATTGGCATAATAGTATCAGAAATTATCTTATTAGCCATATTATGCAGTCCCGACTGGCTACTGTTTAGGTTTGCATAGATAAATTTACATGCTTTTTTGTTACAGTATGTTTTTTGCTCAAAAATGTG
>NC_042495.1:86650255-86679081 GCF_005508785.2 Acyrthosiphon pisum
TTTGTTGTGATGTATTATATTATTCGTGGGTACTTTAAACTTCTAAAGTATACTATTATATATCTATGATTTTACCACGGTTTTTTGTTGATGTACAACGCGTTATAACTTATAAGTATCTAATAGATATTATGATATGATTAATTTGGAATTTATTATAGGTACCTATTATAGGTCAATTTTTTTTTAATACCATAGATAAGTATATATATGTCTAATACATAGACTGATATACCGTCTCCGCTCAGAATCGTTTTTCTTATACAGTGATATTATATCATTGAATTCAAATTTAATACTGTCCATTATACAGTGACCCACTTCTAACCTACTGTACAGCAGAGCGACATCCACTTACCCACCTTTTTTTTTATTAATATCAATACAATTTTATTTGCTGGGTAAAAAAGCGTGAAAATTTAATGCAAGGCTTCTGATATATTGTTACAATAGCAGTTGAAAAATATTAAAAATACATAGGCACATTTTTTTTTTTATAAGCATTTGAAGTTCAAATTTTGACAAAATTTATCAAATTTAAAATTGAATAATTATTTTGTAGATAAAAACTTATAAAATGTTCAACTTTTATTTCTAAGGATTGAAAATTTAAAACTTGATTCCATGTAAATAGGTAAATATATAAATTACTTTGTTCACAATAATATCATTAAATTTATTTAGTAGTATAATCATAGGCTGACTGACCATTTTAGCTCAGAATTGTTTTTCTTATGTAATAATGATATTACATCACTGAATTCAATATTTACACCATCCATTACACCCACCTGTAACCAATCAGCGCGAAATCCACTTTTTTTTAAAAATATGTACCTATGACTAAAATATATCACGGTTTAAGATATATATCTATAACCGTGCTAAAATATATTAAAAAAATTTTAACCATATTTGAGTCACATTTCATATTTTGTGTATGTTTTTAATCTCTTTGACATATTTTCTTCCATGATATATTTACTCATAATATGTGCTTCTAATCTCTTTGAAAAATTGAAATTGTTCCACCTTCTACTCAACGCTGTAGCATCGTTCTCTTTTGATAAACATTATTTAGGTTTATCGTTTACACTTTCTGAATCATTGGTGCAACATCCAGAAGCAAGTAAGTTAATATAAATTTTATCTGTTTGAATCCTACAATTTGGCGACTTTTTTAACGCCATTGTTATTATTAGCGATTCTTTATAAATTGTTTTAACCTTTTGTTCACAGAAATGGGCCGTCGTCCTGCGAGATGGTAAGTAAATATCCTTACTGTTTCATCTTGTCTCAATCGCCACATTTTATGTAGAACCCTGATTATTTTATTAGTTAATTCATAATATATTGAACTGATTTAGAGTGTAGCTAAATAAATGTTAGTCACTTTTAATACTATTCATTATTCAGCATA
Organism: Acyrthosiphon pisum; assembly: GCF_005508785.2. Lineage (NCBI taxonomy): Eukaryota > Metazoa > Arthropoda > Insecta > Hemiptera > Aphididae > Acyrthosiphon > Acyrthosiphon pisum. Next base: position 86,651,676 of record NC_042495.1, read on the forward strand.
TTTGTATTTTAAGGTGCTATTAGAACCATTGAAAATTGGACCAGAATACCAATAATTTACAGCATAATCAATTAAGTATTAACTGTGTTTTATTGCTTATTTCAATAGTTATCGTTACTGCAAAAACAAGCCGTACCCAAAATCACGGTTTTGTCGTGGTGTGCCAGATCCCAAAATTAGGATCTTCGATTTGGGAAAAAAGAAGGCTAGAGTCGATGATTTTCCGTTATGTGTACATCTTGTAAGTTATATTTAATCATAGTACATCCTAAGTATTCTAACAATTATTGTTAACAGGTATCTGATGAATATGAACAATTGTCGTCTGAAGCTTTGGAAGCTGGGCGTATTTGTGCCAATAAATACATGGTGAAACATTGCGGTAAAGACCAGTTCCACATTCGTATGAGACTTCATCCGTTCCATGTCATTCGTATCAATAAGATGTTGTCATGTGCTGGAGCTGATAGGTATGTATTCAACAGTCTTTGTTATATACTTCACCGTTTCCATCAAAACAGTAGCTAGACAATATCTTAGAGCAGTGGTCCTTAACCTATTTTAGATCACAGACCCCTAATTAAAAATTTTTTTTCAAAACACCTCATGTTATCATAACTGAAATTATAACAATTATTTTATATTACAAATTACATACATAGACATAACAAAACATAAACATTTAAAATGATTTTGATTACCTTTAATTTTTTTTAAAAATATAATTGAGTGATTGATCAACTACACTTAGTAACAGTATATATACGACTGCCGACTGCAGCGCTGTACGCTTGTAAATTTTGTATGAATAAGAAAAACTGATAAATAAATATTAATAATACAATTATTTGGTGTAGTATATACACTTTAATACTTAATTATATCTCGTCTGTGATAAAAAAAAAAAATAATATTCCAACAATATTGGGATAGTGCACTCATGTCACTTATTATTTACATATGTTATGTACTTATGTGTAAAGACTCCCACGGACCACAAGTTAAGAACTGCTGTCTTAGAGTACTGTGACTTGCAGTGCTGTGGGAAGGAACCCCTTTTTTAGTGTCTCCTTGCCATATTTGTAAAAAATATTTTTTTCTATATTGTAAATGTTATTATTTGATATTATTATATACTCCAACTCAAGCACATACTTAAATGTTGTAGATATATTAATTATATCTGTATATTTAAATGTAAAAAATTACTAAAATCACTGAGAATTAGTGAACAATATGTACCTACTAGGTATATAGGTATTAAATATAAGGTAATTAAATACCTAACCTTTTGTCCAAATAATCTATATAATGGTATAAAGCCTTCTAGAGAATCTGCCTATATTAATTTATTTAAATACTATAGGCCTTAAAATAAAATTGCCAAACTTTTGTAAAACATTAATATGAGTAAAGTACAAAACTTAATAATATTTTATTGAATAAAAAAACCATGTCTGTAAAATATCCATGTAATTTTCTATTTTTTCCAGGCTCCAGACTGGAATGAGAGGAGCTTTTGGTAAGCCTCAAGGTACAGTTGCTCGTGTACACATTGGTCAACCAATCATGAGTGTTCGCTCATCTGATAGATACAAAGCAGCTGTTATTGAAGCTTTACGTCGTGCTAAATTCAAGTTCCCTGGTCGCCAAAAGGTATGTATATCAGTGGAATACATATGATTTTAAATTGTATTAAGATAACAGTTATTTTTTTCAACCCATGATCATTCTCATAGATTCCAATCTATTGTTATTATTATTATCACTTTTATTCGCCTTGGGTTAAAACTTAGCACAGCCTAAAAAGTCTGTTAACATACATTTTTTAAGCAGTGCTATTTCCATTAATGATTATTTAACACAATTTTCGCACTTTTTTCTAATTGAAATGTAGATCATTATCTATTCTATTTAAATACCGTTACCTTTCCAACAGCTGCAAACATACATCCCTTACAAAGTTTAAACAAAAAAAAAAATATGGGTATGACTCATGTGACGGCCAACGTGATGTAGTGATAAAACAATACCACTACAAAACAAAAAAGCTCTGGTTTTGATAACATTAATTGAATTCTAAACATCGCCTGCCACTATTGACTTTTCATGAACCCATCTATAGGGCACAAAATCTTTAATTTATCATTATTAGCAATGTGTGTAAGTCGTGCACATAGTTGACATCAGTAAACGGCTGCTGTTAACTGATGTCAATGACCTGTTTCAACAAGTTGACATACAGACAAACATAATTTTAATTTTTATCAGCAATTCATTACCAAGGTTGGCATGAAAGGCCTAGGCTGCTTTTCTTGGTTAAACCAACTTGAAATTTTGAAAAAAACCATGCTGCTTTCTGGATGAAATATAAATTCCCTCAATTTTTTTTTAATTTTTGTAATTTTTCAGAAAATGTTAACTTATAGGTATTATTTATATTTACAATTAAACTTTGATAAAAAAAAATGCAACTATCAATAAATGTTAAATATGGATTTAAATTCCGTATAATGCCATCTGGCTTTACGACCACTACCAATGACTGGTAGCATGACTTATAAATTTTAATTTATCAATTTAGTTATTATTCAACAATAAACGAAAAAACATAAAATTTAAAAATGCCATTAAAGTTAAAAACCACTAATGTCAATAACAATGGGATAATGTATATTGAGTTTGGGTTTTTGTTAATCTTGTTCTTAACTGTATTGACTTTTACTTTAAAATTACCAAATACTCAAATGTAGAATCAACATCAGCATTAATTAATGTTCTCTCTCCGGTCAATCCATTGTGTACAAAACAATTAATGATTTAAATAATTTAATAATTGTTATCGATACTAGCGTGTTTTGTGTAACTCTAAACTGGAGTTAACAAATACTCCCATAAAACTAAAAGTTATCATGACAACGTTTCAATAGAACATGGATTTTTCGGTCAGTGGAAATTATTAATTATAAATTGTCAGAACTATAAGTTAAATATTGTTTAGAAAAATATATGAAAAAAATTTGGTTAAATCAGTTTTGTTAGCCTTTTTGTAGATTTAAGATTAAATTATATTGACCATTTTCTGATTAATTTGAAATTTAAGGAATGTATATTAAATGAAATTTAAGAATATTCAAACTAGTTAATATAATTTGTATTCTTGTGTGCCATAGACTGTGTATTCATTCATTGTAGTATAAAATAGTTATCGAAGCCTAATAAACTAAAATAGAATTTAAGTTAATATTATCTATCAATAGTAATGAAATAATGAAATGTTTTTCTAGATTTATGTTAGCAAAAAATGGGGATTTACAAAATATGACCGTGAAGAATATGAAACATTGAAGGAAGATGGAAGACTAGCTCCCGATGGTGCCAATGTTAAATTCCGCCCTGACCATGGACCATTAGATAACTGGAGAAAAGTTCAGAGGGAACTTCTTGCTGTTTAAATATGGTTTTGATACCTCTTGTATTGAAACTGATTAAAAAAAAAACTTTGTGAAATTTGGCTGTTTTTTTTTAAGTCCTTGAAAATAATTAAATTCCATCTTATTGATTCAATTAAAAGTTTTTAATTTAATACTAAAAACTTGATAAAGATTTCAAATATTTGAATGTGTTAGATGGATTATCCAGTAGTGTAATGGTTAAACAATTTATGATGGATTGGTATTTCAACCAACATTGACCATTACTATTGTATGTGCTTGAAATTGTTTATAACCAGGGCTCGTAAGTTCATGCATCCGCATGTTTTTTTTGCTACACAGGAAAACATGCTAGCTGAGATACAAATCCATTTCATAACAATAGTAATAATAATATGAAGTTTGATAGTGAATGTTTTTGCATGTTTTGGGTGTAGTGGCATATTTGGCATATAGTCGATTTTTTACAGTCGTTAGTGCATATTATTTCATAAAAATATTTGAAATGTTTCTTGTTTCTTATTTACTTTCCTGTTAACAAAATTATAGTGTTTTGATTTATTTTTATTCAGTGAGCGTGTGACTACCTAATGTCCTAGTAGATACCTACATACTTATTTATATTTCATGTGTTTTACGAAATATCGCGGAAACAGTGTAATCGCTACCACTACCATCCTCCACCGTATAAAGTGGCAGCTTCTCACCAACCAGCATTTATAATTTTGTACATTGCTACACTCTACAGTATAGTTTTCTTACACTCGCCGATGAGTCGTATGCGTTTATCCATTCAATTTCCTGTTTTAGTGTTTTCATGTGAGATATAGGTAGGTTACTACTGTACACATTATTCATATTTTATTTTAACAATGCCGAAAGAAAAACAAACAGTTGCGGGCCGTTTGCAAAATTTTGTGGAGGGATTTGAATTTTTTTAAATTTATGGATTTATTCTTATTATTTTAAAACTTTTTCATGATTTTTTTTACATAATGCTTATTTTGAGTGTATAATTTAAAATTGTTAGAGCATATAAATGCATATTTTCGAACTTTTTAGTGCATATTTTGACAATTTTTAGTGCATAAATGCATGCTTATTCATGCATTTTTTAGTGTATGAAGTAACGAGCCCTGTTTATAACTGTTCATTTTCCATTTAGTTATAAATGTTTATATAATTTAAAAATTATGAATTTTAATTTTTCTATTAAGATTAATTATCTGAGCAGACTTGATAGTATTTTAGTCCATTTGCTTTCAATTGAAAAAAGTGTGGTATACTAAGATTGTTTCTGGTGGTTTATTTTACCAATATTCTGTTGTCACATAAATACCATAGACTCCTGATTAATATTGTGACACATGCTTTTAATTAAATGTTATTTATTTTCATACATTTCAAGAAAAAAATAAATCCCTAATTACGTTTGCAATGCATCACAAACAATGATATCTTTTAAATAAGGTCTTCTGTTGCACAATTAGAAATTTGGTACTAAAAATTGATGTTCCATTTTCAATTGACGATTTAAAACCATCCACCTTTCTATTACATTGTTATGACCTCAAAATTAATATTTTACCTTCCTAATGATTTAAATAGTTATAAAATTGTAATATTTGTATTGGGAACTGGAAACACATTAAGGTTATCAACTAAAATTCAAATAGTTTTGAAAATTTAAATTATGCAATTCTTGTCTTTTGTTAAGGAGTGTCTTATGTTATATTATCATACTGCAAATTTTGTAAGAACAAGTATTTAACTATCAATTTTTTTTTTATAATAAAAAATGTGATGACAGTGTACACCTATTCTGTCACTAAGTTAGGTGATTTATATAAATGGTGTTTCACCAAATGTGCTCATCCTATTTTTTCTTTAATAATGCACTTATTATAATCTGATTTTGAAATTTTAAAAACTTATATTAAGAACATATTTTTGAAATAAAATTAGATTTATTTACTACTTAAGAAGTGGAATCTGGATATACAAACTTCTGTTTTTCAAATGTGAAATGAGAACATCCCTTTTCAACTCTAAATTAGCAGAATCAAAAAATTTGTATGACTAGGTTATAGATTCTGAGCAGAGTGATGCATTGATTTACAATGATGTGTGTAAAGTGAGTGTAGTGCTACACCAAAATCGATTTAGTTCAAAAATTTCCATTTTTCCTTAATTTGTATGTTGTTTTTTCTGGTGCTTTTGTAAATTATTGGGAATTTTAAATTTTGAAAGTTTTACTGTCCCAAACTGTAATTATTGCATTTAAAATTGATATCATTTATACAATTTTTTATTTGCTCAAAATAGGAATTATTTTGGCTTTGTAATATTTATCACTGTTTAAATAAAGATATTATGAACAATTGAAAATACAATTTTATTGTTTGTTTGACATTATATTTTAATTAAGATCTTGTATCCATATTATCCAAACATAATAATTTGTTAAGTATTTTACAACAACGAAAAAAGTTATAATGTAGCATATCATTATGTACCTACAAGTTAATATAAGTACAAGTTATTAAAAATATATAATTTATTTATAAACCATTATAATACAAAAATAAACAAATCTTGTTTTGTTAAAGAACAAATAAATAATAGGTAACATTTAAAAGTTACTTAAATATTGTATTTTTGATTATTATTTTGTTAATACAAAACACATTAAGAACATAATTTGAAAAATATCAAACCAAATGAAATACATAACAAATAAATATTAAAATACACAATTTTGACAACTGATAATGTAATAGCATTCACCTATGGGTACTCTTTTGTATTATATTTCTTTCTAAGCAACAAGATTTAAGTAGTTTGCACCAAAGTTGACATATGAAAAAATATTCCATCAAATAATTTTTTGTGGGTTAGATGGGGTGGGGTGGGGGGGGGGGGGGTGTGGAGGAAATATTGAGATAAAGATCGAACTAGTTCATATTTTTTGTATGGGTATAAAAATATTAGAAGGTTTGATACTATATTAATATTTTTGAGTAGCCAAAATTTGTTAATATGCATTAAGTTTGTCATTTTCAAGAAAACAACAATCCAACAATTATTTACCAACAAAATAAGTGTTTATTGTTAAAATTGACTTAATATCCTATTGGATGCTTAAAACTAATGTTACGTATTAACGAAAAAAAAATTTTAATACCCTACATGTTAATTGTATGTCAACGGATTTGTTCAGATGTACAATTGGTGTACGACTAGATATTAATATTTAATACTGTGAAAAATATTGGTTTTAAACGTGAATGGTTAAAATTGACAATAATTGGGAACACAACGATTTAGTTAAGAGCGGGCTGGTATGTAAACATACCCACACTGTAATTTAGACAGCATAAACTGCTAAAGTATGGAACACCTTTTTGAACTTTTCGGCGGCGTAGATTTAATTGGTGGTCTTTCAGATAATTGAAACCTTCTTACAATTCGAACAAGTTCATGGAATGATTGATCAATGTTCATCCCTGCTTTTGCACTACATTCTATGTAAGGTATCTTCAGTTGCATGGCCATACTTTGCGCATCTTGTATAGAAACCTTTAATTAATATATTTGTATAGTTAACATTAATATCAAGTGAGTCATTTAACAATTAAAACGTACCATTCTTTGACTACTTAAATCTGCCTTGTTTCCAACCATCAACATAGGAAATTCGTCCCTATCTTTAACTCTAAGTATTTGTCTGTGAAATTTTTCCATCTCATTAAAACTAGTTTTATCAGCTACAGAAAACACTAACAAAAACCCTTCACCAGATCTCATATATTGTTCTCTCATGGCACTGAATTCTTCTTGTCCAGCAGTATCCAAAACTAAATAATCAAAATTAAATGATTATTGAAATATTAATAATTAAGTAGTTTCTTAAAAAAATAATTACTATCTAATTTTGCTGGAACATCATCAACTACGCATTGTTTTGTGTATGAATCTTCAATTGTTGGATCATAGTCTGTCACAAAGTATTTCTAAAATAATAATATAATATCTATTACATGCAAACATACTATACATAATATTATACTTGAACAGAAGCAAAATTATTTAATAAACTCAAATTTAAATTGAAAAACAAATAGTAAGCAACAATTACTTATTTATAGAAGTAAAATACATACTATATATTATTTGACACTTGCTATATTATTCACTAATATATAAATATACAATCATCAATTTTTTACAGAATACGTAATTTAAATTTTTATATAGTACTAAAAGTGATTTGATGGATAGGTACCTATTTTATTTAATATAATATAATCATGTTATTAATTGTAGTAATATTATATTATTTTCTTATGAGTTGATAAAATAAAATAATATTATTTATTGTATTTTGTTTGGTAAAATGACACACCTATTTATTTAAAATATATATTGTAGTAATAATGCCACATAAAAATCTATATATAAAAATAATTATTTGATCAAAAACGAGATTTTAGTTTTTAGTAGTTAGGGATATAAATAGAAAAATATGGTAGTATGATTTTTACAGATGACATCAATGACCTAATTTTATAGCTCATATAAACCACATCTAAATTATGTATTCATTAGATTATAATATCAAATATTTTACAAAAATCTATTATATACCTACTGCATTATTGTATACATAGTAAATCCATATAAGGAGTTGAGAATTATCTGTGTAGGTATATAATGGTGTACCTTGAATTGGACCCACTGGCAAGGGAATGTTCACACCCACATGTTATGCAATTAGTTGTGGCAATTTAAATTCACATTTTAGGAAGCAGTCACATTCGCATGAGCTCACACAACTTTTGTTTTGTCATTTTAACAGGATATACAATTTTTCATAAACAAAATCTTGAATTTTAAACAAGTTATAATAATGTATAAATAAATAATGAAATTATATACTTCAAATTTCTATAGTATCAGTGTATCACTTAGGGTCAAAACAATTCTAGTAATGATATTTAGTAAGTTATGGAATATCATTTTAGAAATCAAGTTTAAATTAAAATTAAATGACTTAGGTAACTATATAAATTATTACTGGTATAAAAATTAAATTATAATTATGATAAATAATAAACTTAATTTATTAATGATTTGTAATTAAATTAGTTTATTTATTTATAATGTATAACATAATGTTATCTGATATTTGTGGATACAGAATAATGTAGCTTTTATTACGTCTAAGATCTAATAAAATATTTAAGTTTCTAATAGATTTATTGTGATGACCACTAAGAACTAATACCTAGTTCAAATAACTATTAATTCAAATAATAACTAGGTACTTGTTTCAATAACTCTTCTTGAACGGAAGTCTTAAATTATAAAGACTACCTACATACTATAATAGTATATCCTTCTTTAGATAAGCAAAAACATATAAACACAAAATATCTACATAGACCTACCTAACCAATAAAATACGTACACTTTACAGAAACTATATAATTAAGATTTCATATTATTATTAAAGCATTATGTATACAGTGGATAATGGGTATAATAGATTAAATTATATTGTTCAAATGCATTAACGTTAAAGGCAATACTAAATAGAATGTACAGATTTATAGTAAAAAAATAACCAAAATTCACATGCACGCCTATATTCGAGTTACTCGATGTTGTCTATTTCAATACAATCCAAATAGTACCTGTATGAATTGTATAGTGATTGCCGACTTCCCAACACCACCGCCTCCGACGACTACCAATTTGTAATTCTGATTATAATTCGAGCGATTCATCGTAAGGAAAGAGACGTGTTATTTTCACTCTGCTGGATTTAAAAATAATATATAAATTGAGGATAAAAATCGTAGTGCGAAAGCTAAAAAAAAATAAAAACCGTTTCACATACTAAATAATAATAAATTTGCGTCCTACGTATAGCGGGTACAAATACGAGACCCTAACGGAAGCATAGTAGTTATGGATAGCAGTATACCACGACTAAAACTAAAGTAGACTATTAAACATTATTACAGTAATCGGCGATCCCCAATGAGCAACGGGCATTGGGTAATCTTTTTTCTATGGCAATGAGCGGCCAATGATCGAAGTACCAAACCCAACCGACGGAAAAGGAAAGAGTGCGAAGACCAGAACAAGCAGCTGTCAAAACACTTGTGACACACTCTGCAGATTGTTATTACCTCGCAACTCGGGCCCAGATGACAGATAAAAAAAAAACTTTTACAAATGGACACACTGTGCTGTTTTTCATTTTGTGTTTTTGGGTTTTCAATTCGGTAGAATGCACGATTTAAGGGGTACGAAACTCTGTGAATTGGCCGAATCGGGCGATTGTAGCCTTGAACACGGTCTCCAGGGGGGGCGTGGCATACGTAATCTATGATAAAAGTAAACGGTGGAAACAACCCAACCCCGCGCAGAATACCCTGCCAATTAGGTGGAAACGGTTTTTCAATACGGGTATAACATGTTGTCAGTGTTACGGAAACAGTTTCATTGTTTGGACTTCAGATCATAGGTAAACACTTCACCCATCAGCTGATCGAGTTTCGCTTCTATATTGTTCTATGATTTAAGATAGTATGGTTGCCTAACGAGCTATGATAAGACGGCATTGGATTTAAATCGGACCCCGGGCACTAGCGCTTCTAGTGAACTATTTTATAATTTATAATATAATATGATCATTACCACGGTTTAAGATATCTTAAACCGTGATCATTATACAGGGGGTCTTCCAAATTTCGGTCTTTTGTCACACGAAATTTGGAACATTCTGTATATGTTTTTATTATATATAGGTATAACATGACATTTTTTATTAGTTTTAAATTGAACCAATATAAGCGCTGTATGCGGGGGTCCCCGTAGATCACGTGACTTTTCGATTCAAACCGTAAATCGTGGTAGAATAGTAGAATGGTTGCATTATTTTTTCGATTTGGCCTATACCGGGTACCTAACAGTCTAGTTCTCCCGGGGGGCGGAGTTTGATAAGAAATGTTACCAGGTTTAATGGTTTTATGAGGTTAATCCACTACCGCAGTAACTTGGTTGTCGACAAACAAATATTGTAAACGCACTCTTTATTCCTTAACCTATTCTGTCACAAACTCGAATCCATTAGAAATCTGCCATTTCGTTTCACGTCGCACGTGAAAAGATCGCGTATTCACAACATATTTATTTTCCATTTTAGTTGTACCAGACTAAAATGGCACCCAAGCATGGTTTATTCAACAAGGTATGTATTGAATTTCGATAACTAAGATTTAGTGACGTTAAAATTCTAAAATGCGAATTTTTGATTTTTTACCGATTTGTGGTTATCTTTTGCTCGTAGTTATATTTGAGTTGGATTATTTCATTCTTTTCCCTATTTATAAGAAAAAGCTATAGATAGTTTGTTTAATGATTTCGTTATTTTCACTATTTAGATAATTTGTTTAATGAACCACACTCCCGGGCCCAGAAAATATTTTAGTTAGAAACATGCTTCATTACATCAAATTAAATTTTCAGTTGTTGAAAATGTTATGTTCATTGTTTTTTTAGCGCATCTACATAGATGCTAAAGAACATTTGCTTGGAAAATTAGCTTCATACGTAGCCAAAGCAATCCTTCAAGGGAATAAAGTTGTTGTTTTCAACTGTGACAAAATCAACATTGCTGGTAGTTTTTACAGGTTTGAAAATTGATTTAAAATTAAATTATTTTTATGTTTATACCTAATACATATATTTCGTATAGGAACAAGATTAAGTACTTGTCATTCTTGAGAAAGAGATGTAATGTAAACCCAGCTCGTGGACCTTTCCATCACCGTGCCCCCAGGTGTATATTCAGAAGAACTGTTCGTGGTATGTTTTTAAAATTGTATTTAATTTAGTTGTAATATTTTACTCTTAAGGATAAAGCTTCATATTAATTTTTAATATTGACTTCATTAATGCAAGTTAGATAACCCGTGTATGACCCGTAATCTCAAAAAACCTAACAGCTTTTATTAATTAATTTCAGTTAATATGTAAGTTAATGAAAATAATTAAGTCATGTATCTATCTCTTTTATGATTTCAAAATTTTATCCTTACTTACATTACTTGAGACATGGTCTTTGAAAATAAAATGTTTATGAAAAGAGATTTATTGAATTTTACAATTTCAACTTAATGCCGTAGATATTTTATTTTATTCATTATTTGTCTAATATTAATTATATAAATACAAATATAGTTAATTTATTCAATTAAATGTTGCTATTAATAGTTTTCAGTGTTAAATTATCATAGTACGCACAAATGTTTAAGATTTTTCTCAAAGTCAATTTTAAACTGTGATACTGTCAACACATGCAATAACAAACTACTATAATAAATTGTGAATTGGTTCTGAATTAAATTAGTATTTTAATCACAATACATTCAGTTAAGAAGATCAAAATATGTTTTCTATGATTAACATTAATTATTAACCTTACTTACATTATTTGAAATTAATTCATTAATGAAAAATACATTTATTATGAGAAACATATTATTCATTATAAATGTTAAACAGTAAAATACACAATAACTATATGTTATACTCTTTAATGATTATTAAACAATTCCTTACTTACATTAATTGAGATGAAAACTATGAAAACAACATAGATATGAAAAGAGTTGTTATTTATCTTAAGTGTTTAATTAATTTTAGTATTACGTTTTACAATATTAATTTTGAAAAAAAAAAATGGATATCATTTTATGATAAGTAAATTTATACACATGTAGGTATTTAATCATTTTAAATAGATGTTATTAAATATATGCTATGGTGGTGGACTATGTAAAATCTTAAAAGAAATCTCGACAGTAAAAACAAGTTTGGTTAGATTTAAGGTATGTCTTAGAAATATGGTGTGGGTCTCACATTTAAACATTAATTGTTCAATAAGATATAAGCGTTTGAAAATATGTGTGTGACATCATAGAAGCGAAGTCTGTACGGTAGCGTATGTTTTACATGTTAAATTGTCCAGATGAACACAACAGTTTCAATCATTAAACTTGAGTGTTTTTTTTGTGTTTATAACACTAGTGTTATTTAAGAGTAGATAAAACTAACAGTATTTTTTGTCTTTGACTTACAAGTCCTAACTTCAACTCGGTCAATCACGTTCAACTTAATTAGTTTTAAAATTAGGAGCAAATTCAACCTACTTTGAAAATTAATGGTGTTTGTATGTGGGTTTTTAACAATAATTCACTTGAACTATCGTAAAAAAATCCACATACAAACTCAGAAAATGTAACTAATGAGCTAAATGCAATCTGAACGTAAATTTACTATGTTACACACTTGTAAGTAAAAGATAACAATTTACAACTACAGAATAATTCCAACTATACAAGTTATTAATTTGTGCTAATAATATTGATAGGATAATAGTATTAATAATAAACCGCCATACAACCTTTTTAATCTTTGTATCTTTATTTTTTCTGTGCCAGTTTATTTTATAATCCGGGCGCTGCCCAAAGCTCTAGACCCAGTGTTTTAAAATTATTTTATTCTTCTATGATTATTACTACTATTTTTACCTTACCTACATTAATTGATGTTATTAATATATACTATGAAATATTTTATAAATGAGAAGAAAATTTACAACATTTTTATTTATAGGATAATATATTGAAAACATACTTGAACTAAATAAAGCATTCCGGACGCAGCTAAACATTGTTGTAGTTATTGGTCAAAAAATATTTGCATACCCATACTGGTGGTCGATACTACTTTATTTATCTGCTTAACTAATATATAGTATACCTATAAACTACGCATTATGCTTGTATGAATTTTTTTATTTTTATTACTTTTTAACTGATACATAATGACTTTACGTTGGAATAAAGTTTATTTAAAAGTTATACAAGAAAAATAATCTACAGTTAAAATATCAATATATATATATCAATGGTCGATTGACGACTTACACCTCACAAGAGATAAAAAAAATTAACTGTAGGTTTAATAATATTTGTTAGTTTTACCCATAGTACAAGTTTATTGAAAACTAATTTAAATCATTGTTAATATTCTGGTTGTGAGTGCTTAATATTCTAATTAATGGAAAATTGGTTCAATTAATCTTCAGCCAATTATATAAGTATATTATACAAAAAACTGGTTAATGCCGTATTATACTCATTGAATAAATTATTGTTTTAATGAGAGCAGTAGTAAACAACAAATGTCTCATGGTACCATTTAAATTAGTATTTTTTGTTTGTTGGATATTTTGACTCCTTTAAAATCTAGAAAACCATATGCATGACATACTTATTTATGTCTTGACATTTTAGCAGAAGATATGTGTATTTGATTTCAATTAGGGGGCTGCTGCAGCTATTATTTAAGGGACAACATTTAGACAATTTCTAATCTAGTTTTAGCAGCCCTTGATCTATAGTTTGTTGTAAATGAGTATTAGTGTGAGTGAAATTCTGTGCATAAATTCTTATATGCGCATGCACATGTGAATAACTCAATAACAATTTTACAACAACTTTTTGATTTGACAAAATTAAAGTTAGTAAACGTTTGATTTTAACTCAACAAAAAAATGTCAAAACACTTGTTTTTAATATGAATTATGATTTGGAAAAAACTTATATTTTCAAGTTTTTAATTACAGCTCATAATACTAAAAGATTTAATTTGTACAAACTGTTCCATACGATATTTTATCTACAAAAAATTGTCTACAGAGTTCAATTTTTTTTCAGAATCAAAATTGGATAACATAAACTAATTTTAATTTTGTCAATAGCGAGGCCCCTTAAATCTTAAAATCTCCTCAAATAATTAAATCAACAAAATAAAAAAAAAATGTGAAACCGAAAAAATACAAATAAAATTGTACAGATTCAGATGCTAAAATATCAAATTTTTAATAAAGAATGATATTTTATTATATTAACACTTAAACTGTGTTCTATATTTTATTGAAAAGATTTTAAATTGGCACATTTATTATTTTTTCAGGTATGATCCCTCATAAAACAACTCGTGGACAACAAGCTTTAAGGCGTATGAAGGCATATGAAGATATCCCAGCTCGTTACACATCTCAAAAAACAATGGTTGTACCTTTAGCTATGAGAATGTTGAGTCTGCAACGTGGACGTAAATACTGTGATGTTGGTCGTTTATCACATGAGGTTGGATGGAAATACCAACATGTAGTCAAAGACTATGAAGCACGTCGTGTAGAACGTGAAGCCAAACGTGCCCAGCGTTTGAAGATCAGACACGTAAGTTTACACATGATAATGATTATTATTATTATTATTTATTTTAATATATGAATATTATACCCCCAGCTAAATGTTAATATGAAATTTATTTTTTCAATAGTTTTAATATTTTTAATTAATTAATAAATAATATCACTTAATTACCACATGCCGACGATTATCTTTTCTTGAAAAAAAAAATAATTACAACAGTATTCTTTACAACTGAATAACCCATTTTTATCTGATCAAAATATACACTTAATATATACTAATGAATTATAATTTTCAATCATACGGTTAAATTTGCATAATATAACCTGTTCACATTTTGTATATAAATGAATAATAATATTCATGCATTATTATAATATAAAACTAATATAAATAAGGTTTTACATTTCTTCATTGTAAGTGTAAAGTTAATATAAACTTATAATAAGTAATTTTTATTACCACGCCTATTTATAAATTTGATTATATTCAACTTTATTTTTATTTTTAGAAATTGACCAGAGAAGCCAACAAGAAAGTAAAGAAGGTAGTCGAACCATACAACCAAGTCCTGAGGGACAGTGGTTACTATGTTCCAGCTTTAGTTTGAAATGGTTTTTTGTAACAATAAAAAAAATAAACAAAACATTTTTGTTTTTTCGAATACACAATAGTATCTATTATAAGTAGTTGTGTAAAGAAGAGAATATTCCAAAAGATTCCACTTAATTCATTTATTGAAGTTAAAATACAATTGTGTATACAAATTAATGTATACATTTATAACACGACTATAGGTCAAGCTAAATACGCACTTGATATCTTTCTCCTGTCACAAGGATACCCACAACACCACAACAGCTCGGTGATTACTGATTATGCTTTCGTTTCCAGTTCATTCTATTAGAGAACTATTCTATCTTGGTATGTTTTAGGTGATTTTTATAAATATGCTATTATTGCTACTTGGTATACACAGGGTTGCTACGCTACCTGGAATTATAAGGGAATTCTTTATTTGTCAGGGAAATAAGGAAAAATTATGGAAAAATATTTAGAATGTTAAATCATGGTTGTCTATATATTTAACAATGTATTATATTCACACAAAAATTATTTTTCTATCATTTCTGATAGATAATTAATATATTAGGCACTAAAACCTGAATCAATATTGCGCTATTTCGACGCTATTCCATAATAATAGGTATGTAAGTATCAGTATGTTTAATCTGTATGGTTAATAAAATATCAGATAATAAAAACCTCTCTTTATTACCTATAATAATAATATAATATGTAAAATATAAATATTTAATGTCTTTGACATTCTTATGTGATAACATATTATTTAACCAATATTTCTCAAAAATAATGATGGCGGGTAACGAATAATTTGTACTATTGATTATTTATAAAATAATAAGGTAACAAATCTATATTTACTATTGTCACAACTATAGGTGTTCTGGAAAATCAGGGAATTTTGAAATCTACATTCTGTAGCAACCCTCTATACAAGGTACATAATATCTATGATAAATAATAATTTAAACCTAAACGGCTATATGACGTATGGTGCCATGGTGATAATGGTTCATAAATCAAAAACTGATATCTTTAAAGTTAAATTTGTGTCCTATTAAATTAAAAAATTGTTCTTTTTTAAAATCTTCTTTTAAAATTTTTTATATTAGCTATGAAAAAAATAACTTTTATAAATTACTAACTGAAAGATAATTTATAACATTTTAAAATTTATCATGGCTACAAATAGCTTAAAAAGAGTCAAAATATATTTAATGTACTAACTAGATACGATGATGCGATGCTATTGTTTAATTGTTATGTTTTTGTGATTATGCGAGCAGTATATTACCTGCAGTAGATAGCTGAGTGCTGACTGATCCCTACATGGTGCGTACGAAAGTGTAAAATTACTTAAATACTGTAGATAAGAATACGGGACAGCTCGATTAAAAATCGCGACACATTTCGTCCCCTCGAAAAGGTTTAGGTTGCCTACTTAAAACATTTTACGGCGTTGACTCTAATATTACACCTAATTTTTGATTCAAATAAGTACTCAAATTAAAAATAGATTATCATCAAATACTATAGATATGTGTCTGTATAATATTTTGATAATAATGATTTGTTAAAAATTGTAAATTTTAAAATTTCTTATCATACGTCGGCTACGCCCAAGGATTTCTGAAATAGGCAACCACTATGATTTTGGGGGGATATGTCGCAAGAATTTTAACATTCACTGTCCTGTATTGATATCTATAGTATTTGGTATAATTCAACTCTATTTAACTATTTAAGTGCCGTTCTTACAATATCCGGTTAAACTTAACGGACCGAATTCTGCCGGTTATAAAATCTGTTATCAGTAGGTTAGCGTTAACCGACACTTTACCGGACATTGTAAAGAACGGCCCGAAGTTGTACAATCAAAATCTGGTAAATGGAAAAAAAAAACAATGAAATAATTAAGAATTATTATTAGAACCATTCTTATAAATACTATACTTTATATTAACTATAGTCTATACTCTATAGTATTTATAATCAATGTTAACCCTATATCAACCATATATAAACAAATTTCCAAAATAAAACTGCTAAAAATTTCTCCACTGAAACCGTGGTTGGAACTCGAGTCCCCTTTTTAAATCACTTGTTTGAAAACCTCCCTGGGTTAGGGATGTTAACCTTTTTTCCCGACAAAATGTAGCCTATCTAATCTATCTCTACCAAATTTCATTGCAATCGTATGAATGATTTAGGAATGCATAAAGAACATAGTGTTTTATATATACGAGTATATAAATTTATATTTAGTCAATCACAAGTTTAGTACTACTGGGGATTTTTTCCCGCAATTTGAGGAAGTCAAATGGTAGAATACCTGACCCAGATAATGAAGGATATGAATAAAACAAAATGCAAGGAACAGATGGAATTAAGTCACATAGGACTATTCTACAGACTATTCTATTCAGTATTCATAGACCTTTAATGGCTATAAACTAAGTTTATAGTTAATTCTATACTATGATTCTAGTATCTACTACCTAGGATTAAAAACAAAAAAAAATAGTTTAGTACATACCTCATTACAACAGCAGTTAACTGTCTACTTAAATCAGTGGTTCCCATCCTTTTCTACTCTACGCTCCCTCTATAGATTTTCACATTTCTCGCTCCCCCTTCTTATAAATTGTAAAAAATTAATTTATGGACGTCGTGGTAGAATAGATAATAAAGATGTGGATAGGCCACGCTTATGTTAAATATAATTGAGGCCGTCGTGGTCCTTGAGGTGAAGGCAATAATTATAGAGGCCCTTTTAATTAAATTTTCGATAATGGTATACTTATTTGGACTAAATTAGATCACCGCTATTACAAGTAAAGACCGTTCCATATTGTCCTATCCATATCTTTATTAATCTATGATCTAAACCCGATACCCGGTCGTTATTAATTTGTCATTTTGTCCATTCACTCTGAAATAAAAACAAAATTTCTACTTCACGATGACTGCCTGTATCTCCCCCAACCCACTTTCACCAAAGGCTCGAGTACACGAGCCCCCAAGGTTGGGAAACACTGACTCAAATCGTGGCATTGCACTTTTCAGTTTCATTTTTTTACACGATAACTGATTTCATGAGTAGTTAGTGATAACCTGCCTGATTTCGTGTCACGCGAGTCACGATTTAAGAATAAGCCGTGACCAAAATATAATGTCATATTATAACTATCACTATAATAGTATAATTATTAATTTATACTGACTAATCAATATTTTTACACTTATAGAGTTAAAAATCATTACGCTCCAAATGATCATTGATCGTTCAACACTGGTTTCAGAGAAATATTGTTAGATAAAATTGCATGTAATAATTAGTACATAATATCGTTATTCATCACTGTTTTGATAATTTTTTACAAAAATAATTACAGCTTTAGAGCAGTTTTACGTCTTTTTGAATTTTAATTTTGTTCTCGACTTGTCGTGTAGAATTTTATAAAATGAGTTATCCAAATAAAGTTATTCATAGTGGATATTTTAACGACACTCTTAGGCAATGGCAGTGTCAAAATACTCAAATTACTCCTTTAAATTTAATGTATCCTATTTTCATTTTGTAAGTACCTTCATTTTAGATTTAAATTTATTATGACTTTGGAATAATTTAAAATATATGTTTATTAGAGATGAAAAGGACGTAAGAGAAGAAATAAAATCAATGCCAGGAATCTATCGACAAGGGTTAAATCATGTCAAAGCCATGTTGGATCCAGTTGTTGAGTCAGGGCTTAAATCCATCTTAATTTTTGGTGTGATCAATAAGTTATCAAAAGTAATTTATTAATTTTAATTAATTTTGTGGGAAAATATTGACAACTTTTTTTTATTAAAAGGACCAATGTGGAACACATGCTGATTCTCTTGAAAATCCAGTTATTCAAGCTTTACCGTTGTTAAAGAAATGGTACCCAAATCTTGTGATAGCTTGTGATGTATGTAAATATTCTTTTTAATATAATGTCATCAATAGTATGCAGAACCGGTTCAGGCAAAATCAAATTTTGATAATGTCACTTATTTTTGAAAATGACCCCAAGGCATGGGCCTAGGTCACCTACCCCTTTGAGTCGTGCCTGACTTATGGTTTCAGTAATGCTAGTTTTAGATAATTTTTTCTTCAACTTATAATGTTAGCAGCACACATTCTGTAGATTATTAAGCACATAACTAATTATTAATAAAATATAATTACTAACTATTTATCTACATAACTAATAAATATTAAGAAAAACTTACTAAATATTGTTATATACCAGGTGTCCTAGTATTTAAATTATCATAAGAATCCCAATATTTGTTTTGATACAATAACTACAGTAGAGAATTTTTCTAAATCCTAATTTAATAATGTTAGGATTAAAACCTGAATTTTACATCATAAAAAACTGTTTTAGTTGTGAGTTATTGATAAAAATGGCATGAAAATATATTTATTTTATTTTTAATATTTGATAGAATGTTGCATACAAAAATATTTTTCCATTTAACTGCTTTTTAATAATTCTTTTATCTAATAACTAAACATTTTAGAACCTTTTTTGTATTCTCAAACATTTTAAACTTAAATATTGTATAATATGATCAGTTTAACATAAGACACTGATTCTTTAATATTGTCGTTATGAGTTACTAAATTGATCAACTTATCTATTTACGTAAGGAAAGATTTTGTTTAATAATAATATTATAAATATTTTATTCCTCAGTGTTAAAAGGATTCTAAATGTATGAAAATTGTTTTTTCTTTTGTTCCAACCTAAACATTCAACCACCAGAGCCTTCAATTTTCTACATTAATTTGTTTGAAATATACAACCTATACAATTATTTGATATAAGTATACGTGACTAGGTGACTATAATTTATATGATTATAAAACGTAGGTGAAAAGGAATTAACCAACATTTATTGAGTGTTGACATGATTGTTTTTTAAATGCAATTATAAAATTAAAATACCTAAATACATATTTAAAATCCACATAATATTTATAAAATATTAAATTTTTTAAATCTAAATTAAATTTTTAGTGCAGACAAGCAGTCATACAACCTGTAACTGTATACACAAGGGCAATATATTTTACATTTACCTAATTAAATGCTTTTAAGTTATTGTACTTTATATAACACTTTAAATTATTAGTTTAGGTGTTATTAATGTATTTTGGTTCTAGGTATGTTTATGTCCATACTCGTCTGATGGACATTGTGGGATCGTTGAAAACCAACAAATAGACAATATAAAAAGCATTAAAAGGATAGGAGAAATAGCATTATCATATGCTCTTGCTGGTAATGAATTAATAAAGCTTTAATTAGTAATTCTTAACCTTATTAATCTACAACAATCTTTGAACATTATTTTAAAATATTCTGGATTTTCATATTAATATAATATTGTAATAAGTTTTATTTATAAGTGCAGAAAAAAATGTTTATTTATAAAATAAACTTAAAGCGATGTTTTAAATTGTATTTCATTATTCTTAACTTAAGTTTGGAACAATTGTCTTTTATAATTTTAAATTAGTTATTTCTAACTATATAGCTAATTTTTAATTAGTTGTCTAAGAAATAATTGTTTAGTGCACATTGTTCATTATGTGTAACAATTAGCATTTTAATTGAACATTTTGTACAATTTATTGTTGTATGATTGTTAAATAAAATTGTATTACCATTTTATGTTATTTATAGGTGCAGATATTGTCGCTCCATCTTGTATGATGGATGGACATGTAACAGCTATTAAACAAAGTTTAATGAAAGAGAATTTGTTGAGTCGAGTTAGTGTTTTATCATATTCTGCAAAATTTTGTTCTGTATTTT
The DNA here is from genome assembly GCF_005508785.2 of Acyrthosiphon pisum. NCBI lineage: Eukaryota > Metazoa > Arthropoda > Insecta > Hemiptera > Aphididae > Acyrthosiphon > Acyrthosiphon pisum. Next base: position 86,672,850 of record NC_042495.1, read on the forward strand.
ATGGACCATTCAGAGATGCTGCAAATTGTGCACCAAGTTTTAGTAATCGCTCATCATATCAAATTCCTGTAGGAAGTTCAAGTATTGCAGAAAGAGTGGTGGTAAGCAGTATAACTGTATAAGTTGTGATAGGAGGAGAGTTTCTGGGGGCCGGTCCCCGAAATGGAATTGTTCAAGTGCAGCTTGTGCGTGCCTCTGTACTTCAGATAATGCTAGCTCCCCAAAACACCTATGTATTAAATGTCATTGGGTAAACAGGGCCTTAAATTTCTAAGAATCTTTGGATTTTTTTTATTGATTATAAAATAAATTACATATTATATACTAAGTTTAAAATGTCTTAAATACTGTTATCTTTTTAATTGTTAATCACAGTAAATTATTAAAGGTATGGTTATAAACTTATAAATAAATAAATATTAAAAATACAATGACAGTTAAAAAATTTTTTATTTCACAAAAACTTTGCAAATATATACATCTATTTAAAATTTTAACTGTGCAATTTTATCATTATAAATAATCATAGACCTATAAAGAATATTATTTAAGTCTATGTAAATAATGTACCTTATAAAAAATAATAAAATAATATTTTCATAATTGATTTTATATCATTTTAGGATAGAGATATCTCTGAATCCTGTGATATGACTATGGTAAAACCTGGTATGATGTACTTAGACATAGTAAGAAAAGTTAAGGATAAACATCCAAATATACCAATATTTATTTATCAGGTAAATCCATTTTTTTTTTTTTGGATACAAGATATTGTAATAATGTTTATTTTTATTTAAGGTGTCCGGAGAATATGCAATGTTATATTATGCTGTACAAGCAGGTGTAGTACAATTAAGAGAGGGTTTACTTGAAATTTTAAGAAGTATGCGACGAGCCGGTAAAATATTTTATTCATTGATAACTGTTTTCTTACTCATAAATTTTTATATTGGTTTAGGTGGTGATGTAATCGTGACTTACTATACTCCAGAAATTTTAAAATGGTTAAAAGATGTACCAATATTATAAATAGTATTATGTATTTTACTATGGACCCTGCTATATTTGCTCTAGTATTATAGTTTATTGTTATTATTTTTTTTTTTTGTTTGATTGGGAGTATGTCCATGGTTTGGTTGGTTGTCTATTTTTTTTTTTTATCTGGTTTTGGGTGGTCTTTTTTCAATTCCCTGCACAGAGTAAGAGATGACACTCATTCAAACTGTCAACAATATACATTAGAACCACTGCCCACTATTTAAGATATTATACTGTTATATCGGATACTGATCGCCATATCATTAAAAGCTTTCAAATTTATTAATGAAGTGATTAAGTGATTAACAACTGTAAGAAATCACCACTAGCGCCTATATATCAACATTTAGAACTAATTGTATAACTATCTATAAATGTAGGTATATGGATCATTATATTACCATTGCAAGCCCTACACAATATTTTTTGCCAGTAGTTTCATATATCACTATATCAGGGGCTGTAGATTAACCAGTATAATTAAAATTAATAGAATGAGCTGGAGATAGGAAAATTTTAAAAGGTAGTCACCTTTAACTTAACACCGAATGAATAAGTATTGTATATATACTTATGTAATTTTTGTAGGAGGTTAGCTCATCAAAATAAATATATTTGGGGGTCATGTATCAAAAAACATTGTGTTAAACCACTGTTTTAAATCAATCCATTTGACAACCCCACACTTGTAGTTAATTCAATTTGGTTAAATAGACTTATTGATAATTTGATTATGATAGATGATAAATAAAAATTGTTACTTTATACATTTGTACCACAGTATAATATTATACTCCTTCATACTTACTGTCAGAAATAAAAGGTTAATATATATTATAAAAACAAACTCACCTCATTTCTCATATTAATAAAAATTTATTTTCATTGGTATTTAAAATGGAAAATTTAAAGTTTACATAATTTATTCAATAAGTCCAGTTTTGGATTCAAGGTTTAATTAGTACTTGACTATGAAAATGGGTCATTTAAAATTTAAGTTCAGTCCGCCAGGGTTTATTTATTGTATAGCAAACAATTAACACTTAAAAATAAAAACTGATATTTGGTAAGTTGTGATTGAATCCCTATACAATAAAAATTAAACTGAGAGATGTAGTGTTGTAATAATTGGGAAAAATGCACAAAGAACAAACAAAATTTCATAGTAGTTAGTTAGTGATATTTTTTAGTAATATCAATGTTTTGGCAAAATTGGGTACAGACCATCAAGTGCAATAAAATTGGTGTTTATAATTAGGTAGATAATTTACTGGCCCATACATTCTGAGTACAATAGTTGTTGTCTTAACATTTTTATAATAATTATGATACTGAAACTGTTTTTAGAAATTGCTTCAATTACAAAATCAATGGTAACTGTTACATAGTAGTATAATATCATATTCTATAAGTATAATAACTAGTTGATTAATTTCATCAAAATATAAGAATAAAGAAAGGCAGGTGGAAATTAAATAGTTGTTACGGATTTATTTGATGTTAATATTTATTACATAGTTTCTATAGTTAATAAATTCTAAGAAAATATACAATTTTAACAGTTAAATATTTTTATATCATTAAACACTAATTATATTACTTATAAACACAATTATGTTTAATGAATTTTAGTTTAATTTAAAATAGTTCAAATGATAGAAAGGAATTTTAATATGTTAAATGAATACAATATAAAAATAATTAACAGCAAAACAATAAAATGAGCGTGTAAAAAATAAATAGATCTTTATCCTTGTTCTAATGTTCTAACAAAAAAGGATTTATCTACTTTAAAGATTAAACTATAAAGTAAAATAATAACAAAATATAATTTTAAAAAACCAATACATGGATGTATTTAAAATAATAACTAAAAATAAATATATAATAGTCAATAAAAATCAAAGTTTATTTTAAACATAATTCATTTTTGAAAACTAATAAAATATAATAACAGAAAAAATATGATTGTCGGTAAACATAGTACTAATAAAAAGGTACATTTGTATTGTATCTTAGGCATCATTTAAATGAAGTGACTAGAAATTTTTAAAAAGGAACACGTTCTTTTTTAAGAATTGAAAAAATAATTAATAAAAAATCACTTAACAAATTTGTAATAACTTACAACAAAAAAAAAGGAGAATAAATAACTGTTTAGAATATAAAATGAAGAACAAATTTTTATGAAATTCTGAGAGGTAGTTAAAAAATAGTTTTGACACAAGTACTATAGTAGAAAAATTCAATATAAAATATTTTAAATATATAGGCACACATAATTTTTTAAAATTATTATTATTGTTGTATCAAAAATGATAAACTGCAATAGCACTGAAGTTATTCAGTAAATATAAGTAAGTAAATTATTAGCTCTAAAAACATTATGTTCCATTCTTTGTCCGATAGTTTTTTAATGAACTTATGAATATATTCGTATAAGATATTTACTTTGTGGGATATGAACAAACTTAGTGTATAAAATTCCCGTAACTATAACAGTATTTAATAAATAATAAGAAGACAAACGGTGTGGTTATAATAGAGTAACCTTAAAAATTAAATGTATACTTTATACATCAACTGATGGCAGATGGAATTTGGAATATTCATGTATTATTCACATTAATATATCTCAGCTACAGTCAATCATAATAGTACTGGTATTCTGTGAAGCAATTCGCCTAATTCTTGGCCAAAAACGTCTAGCAGCTTTTCGAGCTTTGCTAATTGTCCATCTGACAACACCCAATTCGCAAACGGTAGAATAAATATACTTCAATATATCGGTAATCACATAAATTAAGGAAAATATTGTAAAACGCAAAATATGTTAAACAATACTCAGTGTTAATTAAAATGTAGGGCTCTACTAACTACTAGTAAATACACATAGATGAGAAAACCAGGGATGGAAAACGTTTTTAATTTGTTCGTTTTTGTATTTGTTTATTGATTTAAAAAATATCGTTTTTAACGTTTTTGATAATATATTTTTTTTTTTTTATAATATAATATAACTTTTAAGTTATAAGTTAAAATAGTAACGCGCAATATAGAAATGCACTTAAAAGTTGAAAATTAAAATTAATTATATAATAATTATTATATTGAAAAAAAAAAAAAAAACATTATCAAAAACGTTATTTGGAAACAATAGGAAAATAATGTTTTTAAAAACGTTAATCAAAAACAATATATATATTGTATATATTACATACAGAATATATTATATTCTTATAACTTTTAAGTTATAATAGTAAACCGCATTATAGAAATGCACTTTAAAGTTAAAAATTTAAACTAATTAGGTATTCTTAATATTTAAATTTTAAATTAAAATTATAATTTATATAAAAATTAAAAAAATTTTAATTTTTAATTTCAAATTAAAATGTTTCTTAAAGTTAAAGATTAAAAAGTAAAGACAAATGAAATTTTTTCCAAAATCTTTTTTCGTGGTATAAATAATTTAATAATGTATAATACTAGTTTATTTTCATTTTCGTTATTAAATTTTTTTCGATTTTTGGGATATTTTGTAATCGTTTTTAAGTTGTTTTTTGTTTTTTTTCGTTTTCGTTTTATTAATTGTTTTAGTTTTTTGTTTTTATTATAATTTTTATTAATAACGTTTTTAAAAAAGTTTTCAATCCCTGGAAAAAATACATTTCAAGATAGTCAAGATATTCAGAAATTAATTAAAACAAATTAATCTATTAAGTACTAAAAGAGGGATGAGTGGTCAAATAGAATAAAACAGCCTTCTTTAGGCAAGTGACTGTTTAGAGAAAGAAATTCCACCAACTACTTAACAGACTAGACTGCTTTTTGTTGTAGAACATTTAAAATACCATAGAGGTCACTCTGCTATATAGTAGCTAGTAGGTGTCAAGTATACCTACTAATTATTCAATGAGTATGAGTAGGTCACTGTAATGAATGTTTTGAATCAATGAATGTTAAAAACAATTCTGAGTACAGTCATGCTGTCAGCTAATGTTTCAAAGGTTTATTTTATGCTATATTATTTTTAATATTATAAATGATTTGCTACAAGAATACTAGATGTTGATTTTGAGACTTATAAGTTCAATGGCAACATACTGTAGAACAGTGTGAATAGGTTCATGGTATAAATAGCTTGAAATTAATCTAAATATTTTTAAAATGTCATTGTGTATGGTAATTAATAATAAAATATACAATGGCAAAAAGTTTCAATTTCCAATGAATATTATTTTTTGAATTGCAACCAAATAGTTAAAATTATGATGATACATTTATATTCAAATCTTAATGTAATTAATGATTATAGCAGTGTTTGGAAGGAACGAATTCCTTTTTAAAGAATGGCACGATGAACGAATCCCTTTTTATAAAAAAAGAATGAGAAAATGAACTAGTTCTTTTTTTTTAAGGAAAAATAACAAAATTGTTCGTTCCTTTCTAGTTCCAATAATTTACACAGATAAGTATGTAAAAATTTAAATTAAGATATATTTTTTTAATGTGTATAATGTATATTGCTAATTAGTGATCGTTATCGAGTATCGACGTTAAGACAATCGACATACATTAGCCAAAAATTTAATTTTGAAGAAAATCTCAAAATATATAATAATATATTACATAAACATATAAAATATGTACCTACTTGTAGTTATATATTATAAATTAAAATTAAAGAAATATACATAATATGAAAAAAAAACATTAATGATTAAATAAGAATTTTTATTTTATTTGGAACTAAAGAAGGAACTCGTTCATTTTCCAATGGAACGACGAAGGAACGAATTCTTTTTTTTTTACGAGTTCTTTTTTAAAAAAAAAGAACGAGTAATGGAACGAATTCCTTTTTATAAGAAACTTGCCAAACACTGGATTATAGTGAACTTATTTATTGTTACTCAACTACTAATATTGATTATTGTTGCAATTTATAAATAACATAATTTGTATTCAATAGATAGATATAAGATGTTCCCTACCACCGTCAAACCCTAGACGAGATGTTAAAAATACAGGGTGTACAAGGAAGACCTGAAAAAAATATAATACTTAAACGATTAAAAAAATTGTGAAAATGTGAAAATGATATGGTTAAGAGGACGTCGTACCCGCATGTGTTGTCTTCGTCTTACAAACGTACGACATAGCAAGTTTTCATTCGCTAGTTTCAATAGGG
>NC_042495.1:86679131-86685543 GCF_005508785.2 Acyrthosiphon pisum
TTTTAATGTAATTTTGCTATAATCATAACTTATTAGGTACCTAGGTAGGTACTATGCGGACTCTCCAAAATGTAAAATATTTTAGACATTATAATATCAGATCTATATACAATGTAGATACTTTAAGTATTTTATTAAGATTTTAACTCGTAAAGATTACCTAATCATTTTTAATCACAACAAAAACATCAAAATAAATTTAATTCAAAACTGGTGTTGTGCAAATATTTCTGTTTTACCGCTGTTTTTTGTTGCCTAGTTATTACCTATTATTTTCAATAGTTATATAGGTATAACTTATATTTATAAATATTTTAACCTTGTTTTAAACTTATGTTCTTAACTATAAAAATTGAACATTGTATTATACATTTTTAAATACAAAATAATTTGATGATGTTCGCGATTATGATGGATTTTGTCAAAATTTAAATTAAAATGCTTATAAAAAAATGTGTGCCTTCTCATTGGTTTTTTACGATATTTTAATTTTTAAGTAAGTTATCAGTATGTAAAATAATAATATTTGAAAATGCTCATAACTCACTTAAAAATTAAAATATCATAAAAAACCAATGAGTAGGCACAGATAATGTTGTTATCTAAAAGTTTGATAATAGGTCAATTCACTCTAAAATCAAAAATAACAGCACCCTATTGAAACTAGCGAACGAAAATTTGCTATAACGTACGTGTGTAAGACGGAGACAACACATGTGGGTTAGTCCTCTTAATAAATGAATAAACAAAATTTTAAGAAATATATTGACGTCGGGAAATTCCTAAAAATAATATTTAAAAAAAAGCTATTACATTCTAAATTAGTTGAATCAAAACAATATTGATATTTTAAGAAATTCTAAAAAATAAACTACTTGACTTAGACAAATGATTTTACAGTCAAAGATGTTCTTCTCATCAGATTTACAAATTGGCTATTTTGAAATTTTCCTGGCGATTTTATAATTTTTTTATTTTCAATATTAAAAATAAAAACATTTTTTTTTTTCACATTATATGTGTAATGCAATTGAATAAAAATTATATATAAAATATAAAAAATATTTTTTTAAATATTAATTAGAACAAAAGCTATTTCATCAGTTGGGTCTTCCTGTTGGCACCTGTACATTTTATTATTTTATTAAAAATATAAATGTATATTATACATATCTACATCTCACAACATTGTTTACCAATAGTATGAATAATCAATATACATTTTTGTTTAAAAGGATATAAGATCATCCATTGTTGGTGTCCACCATTTATGTATAGCACATATGCAAACCCATCTTTGTTAATTCCGTTAATCATATAATAATAAGGATGGAATGAATGTAACCTAAAATATACAAGGTATATTAAATGAACATAAAAGTAAAATTATGTTCATGACATTTGTACAATTTTACCTGAAACTCTTTCTCTCATAAAAGGCAATTGCAGATGAGTTGCTAGAAAGTACATGTAAAAAAATTGCCTTACAGTTTTTAGATTCTGCAGAAGTCAAATGTGATACAAGATTATCTAACAATAATGATGCTATGCCGTTTCGTCTATATGCTTTAGTAACACCTAAGCTCAAGATATATCCAACTTGAGTAAATTTTCCTGCAGATGGTGAAACTACTTCTCTTTCCTATATTATATATACATAAATCAATTAGCTATTGATGTATAAAATAAAGTTTAAAATAGTTGATAAGATTTCTACCAAAAAATGTTATAGATATCTCTAATTACATTTTAATAAGTGGAAAAATACTAAATAATAAATTTACCTTGGGAGTTAATTTTATATATAATTTGATTTCAGCTACTATAATGCCCACAATTGCAGATTTATGTATAGCAGCTAAAGAATAAAACTTTGGATTTGATGTAATGTCTTCATACCATGACCTAGGGTATTCCACGGGAAAACAATCTACACACAAAGCATTCACCTGCAATAATATTAATATTTTAATGTTTAATAGATATTTAACCAACATAATATAATACAATATGTTCAACTGGTGACTGGCCTATGTATACTGATACAATGAAACTTCCGTTAACGGTCACCTCTATGTAACAGTCAATTTTTATTGTTGAAACTGTTAAAGGTTGATCTTATTAATAAGTTTCTTTTATACTAATATGTAATATTCTATTATTAATACCATCTATTGATACTGGTAAGATATGTTTTAGTATGTAAGTAAATAGTCATATAATACAGTGGCGTATTTACGGGAGGTGATATGGGTGATATATCACCCCCCAGAGCCTTTTTTTAGGATTTATTTAATACATAATAATATATACATTGTAATAAGTATTCAGTTTTACTTGTTATTCATGACATTCTTAAATACATATTTTTAGGATTTGAATGTATCTTTGGTAGTTCAAAACTTACTACTGAAGATATTGACCAATTTAATCAACTTATTGAGTTTTATTCTCCTGTTATTGATACATTAGTGGCATTGACAGAATTAAAAATGTTAAGGAACAAACTTGCAAGCCAAAATATAACACTGAAATCAGCATTTGATGCTTTGTTAAAATGCAATGAAGATTTATATCCTAATATTAATTTTTTATTTAAAATTTTATGCACCTTGCCAGTTTCTACAGCTTGTCTGGAACGGTATATTTTCAAGTTTAAAAAGGATTAAATCATATCTACGCAACAGAATATCTGAAGTAATACTGAAATAATATATTAACCTATGCATTTTGTAATGTTTTATTTATCAATTTAGAAGAGGCAAATGATTAAGCATTCATCGCGATATTGACGTTAATGTAGACGAAGTGTTGAATGAAATGTCTCAAAAACCAAGACAAATGAATATTATTTTGTGATTTTTTTTATGAAAATAAATGTTTAATATTATAAATGTTGTTGTAGTTTTGAGTAACATCATGGTGACAAGACCAGCATGGCCTATTATATAGTGTACTTTACCGAAAGGTAAGATAACATAATGTGATCCTAGATATTTGTCTCCCGCCTCGGTCTGCCCCCAATGTGCTAAATAATTTTGGTTTTATCACCCCCTAGAAAAAAATCCTAGATACGCCACTGATATAATACATACACATACATTTAAAGTAGTTAAAGTGATTGTTAACTAAAAATTACATCTAATTACAACTAGGTATCTTATATTTGTCTATGCAAATCTCACTAATATATTATAATATAATAATTTTTGTAAGAACAATGAATACCCAAAAGAACCTAACATTGAAAGGACTAAACAAAATTAACATCTTCAATATGGTACATATGCCCCCTGCAAGCTAGTGGGCCACTAAAAATTATTTTCCTGGGATGGTCCGAAAATCCAATCTGAACCTGATCAATTCTCATGATAACTTTAATGCCCATTAAAAATTATTATAACCAAAAAAAAAAACTGAAAACACATATAATAAAAGAAAAGTTACCTAAGACTTTTAAAAATATATTTAATACATAATACCTGTAAGTTTAATTCATCAATTTACATTGTAAATTAGTAGCCTGAAAAATATATATTGTGAATATCTTGAATATTATTAATTATTATATTATAAATAAACCAAACTATAGATTTTCAGATATATTTTATTTCATAAAAGAAAATTATTTAATTTACAGTTTTAATGTATTTTGAATGAATTTAATATTCTACATTATTCTATATTATTGTTTAGGATGCCTGCACATCAATATTTATTTTGTTATTCATAAAAGTCAAAATGTAAATGTATAATATGAAGTTTTTTAAATTTTTAAATTTATTCTTCAAGAAGATAATAAACTGACTGGACATGTAGTAATGTAGTATAGACAATTGACTGTAAAATATGTTATTCAAATCTAAAATATTTTTAAGACAGTTATGAATAACCATACACAGGAAAATATCAAATAGATTATTTATATTATCAATACCTAATTAGAAACAATTCAGCACTTAGTAATTCAATTGACATTAACACGGGCACAAAATAATTATATATATTGTTTCGGGCTTATGTTTTTTCTTTACTCGGTTTTAAGTTTGATACATGTATTTTAAGTCATTCATAATATATTATATGAATCACTGTTTAATATATGTACTATGTAGGTAAATAGTAAATTACTTCATTGATATCTTGTGGACACAAAAATCTCAACTGTAAATTTGAAAGATCGTATAAACCTACAGGTTTGATTTGTTGCAATGTTGATGTTCTCTCCAAATACCTAAAGCAAAAATAACATATGTATTCAATAAAAATTTTTTTCCTCATGAAGTTAAAAAAGTTTACACTCGCCAATTAAAAGTGTCCATTCAGAAGACAGGATCCATTCCGTGGAATGAACAAATTTAAATAAAACACTACCTCACTCAACTTCAACATATAATATTGTAACGAACATAATATTGTATTATATATTTACAAGAGAAAATTAATTATATTCATATTTCCAAAAATATTACGTTTGCAAGTCAATTATTATTGTTTACTATTTTGATATCAATGTATTATCTATGGTTATCACAGATTTCGCATTGGTCCTCAAAATGTTTTTTATGTACTCATTGGTTGACCCATAACTGTTTTAACATTGCAGACTCCAGTACACGGTTTAGATTTTAGAAGATCTTCTAGGTTTTAGGGCCGTATGCCCGTATCCAGTTTTTCATACATTAACCAGACATATTATATAGTATTTTTTCATCTCAGTACGAATAGTACGATAATAATATATTTAAATATTATCTAATAATTATAGCCTATGATAACAATATAGGTACTAAACTATAAACTATAATATAACCTGTATTTATATTGTTATTACTTAGGTTTATTATTAATATGATAGCCGGTGAGTTAAATTTTTTTCGTAGGAACTACATATTAGTTAAATAATTCTTTAAGAACGATACGAATATTAGATAGAAGAAATATATATATATACAAGAAAAACTTTATGGGAGGATTCACCCAATGATAACACTACCCTTAGGTACTTGAGATTTTTTTTTTTTAATGTATATTGCTATACCACAGAATAGATGAAATTTCATCTATTCTGTGGCTATACTTTACATTACTCGTTTAGAAGATCTCGACACCATTTCGTTTTGAGCCTCCTGGGAAGGTTCCCGGGGGTTGTGAAAGTGGCAAAGTTTGAAATGAGGAAGTTAATATGAGAAGGGAGTTTTGAGTGGAATCATTTGTAAAAAAGGTGGGTAAGTGGATGTCGCTCTGCTGTACAGTAGGTTAGAAGTGGGTCACTGTATAATGGACAGTATTAAATTTGAATTCAATGATATAATATCACTGTATAAGAAAAACGATTCTGAGCGGAGACGGTATATCAGTCTATGTATTAGACATATATATACTTATCTATGGTATAAAAAAAAAATTGACCTATAATAGGTACCTATAATAAATTCCAAATTAATCATATCATAATATCTATTAGGTACTTATAAGTTATAACGCGTTGTACATCAACAAAAAACCGTGGTAAAATCATAGATATATAATAGTATACTTTAGAAGTTTAAAGTACCCACGAATAATATAATACAATCACAACAAAATAACTAAAAGAGTTATCCTAGGTTTTTAATATGTAATTTCGTCCAAATTTGTACTTAAAATTTTTTTTTTTTTTTTTCTATATTTGTTCATTGTAACGACCTCAAGGTCTTTGACAATGCTTATCACAAGTGGGTAGTAGGGAGATCATGTGATCTATTTATCTATGTATATATCACTATATGCATGATACTACCCCCCTTCTCCAAGAGGAGTCATGTGCGGTCTTCACTCCCAGTGGAGTGGGACCTAGTTGGAAACCGGATGACGCAATCGGACGACAGCACGGGAAAATGGTGACTGCGTAGAATCACACACATTTTTTTTGCACTTTGCTATGAATCGAACCGATGACTGTGTGAGTCGTAATCAACTGCGTGACCACTGCGCCACTCCGGCCCCAGAACTTAAAATGACTATAAAAATAAACTGTGCTTATGTATTTTTTAGATTTTTTGTTTTCAGAATTAACTACTTACCTACGTGGAATCTTGTTTTAAATTTTCAATTCTTAGGTATAAAAGTTGAACATTTTATGAATTTTTAACAACAAAATAATTATTCAATTTTAAATTTGATAAATTTTGTCAAAATTCGATCATTAAATGCTTATAAAAAAAAATTGTGCATATGTATTTTGAATATATTTCAACTGCTATTGCAACAATATATCAAAAACCTTGCATTAAATTTTAACGTTTTTTACCCAACAAATACAATTTTATTGATATATTTTATAGAAAATAAAACTATAACAATTGAAAACTGACAATGTCCGTAAACAGCTCAAAAAGAGTCAAATTATTTTCATAATTTTATCGTGTAT
>NC_042495.1:86686320-86696096 GCF_005508785.2 Acyrthosiphon pisum
TCATATATCTACGGTCATTTGTTTAGAGTTACACCAAAACCCAAAATCGATTTTGTTAAAAATCGATTTTGCGTAAAAATTCCCGTTTTTCCTTAATTTTTCTTTGTTTTTCACATCGCTTTTGAAAACTACTGGGAAATTTTTACTTTTGACCCCCCAAAGTACCAACTAGATTCACTTTCCAATCATAAAAGTTACTGTTGAAGAAAATCGAAGCAGTTTTACTGTCCTAAAAGGTGATGACAGACACAAAAAAAAAAAAATAAAAAAATAAAAAAATAAATAAAAAAAAAAACACACATCATTGTAAAATCAATACATTCATCGTTCCACTCAGAATCTAAAAGTAGTGAGTTAAATTAATATCATAAAATTACTACAAAATAACTAAAATTGTTATTTAATATGTAATTTCCTCCAAATTTTAACATAAAATAGCTATAAAAAAAACTGTGTTTTTATATTTTTTGGTTACAGAATAACCTACTTACGTGGAATCTTGTAAGTTTTCAATCTTTAGCTGTAAAAGTTGAACATCTTATAAATTTTTAACTACAAAATCATTTTTTAATTAAAATTTGATAAATGTTGGCAAAAATCGTTAAATGTTTCGAATAATATTTTTAAATTACAACAAAATAACTAAAATCATTACATATTATACGTTTAAATACCTAATTTTGTTCAAATTTCATCTTAAAATATCCATAAAATAATCTGCAATGTTTATGTATTTATTTAAATTTTTTAGTTACAATATAAACTTAAAACTAGGTACCTACTTATGAGTTTTTTTTACATTTTCAAACCTTAGCTATAAAAATTGAACATTTTATAAATTTTTAACTACAAAATAATTTGCAAATAGCGTGCCAGTACTATAGTGTATATTAATATATTATATATTTTAAATATTTTTCAACTGCTACTAATTACTATTAAAACTTATGAGTTATGAATTATGATTAATCTTGTATTACATTTTTAAATCTTAAATGTAAATATAAATTTTTTTATGAATTTCTAAATTCTAACTCATAATAATTTGTAAATTGTCGTGATCTTGAAGTTCAGAAGTTAACAATAAATATTGTGGATTTATGCTCACTTATTTTTTAATTTCTAATAACAACTTATTATAAATCTTGTATTAAATTTTCAAGTTTTTTGTTCAAATGGAAATTTTTTTATCGATAATAATTTTTAAAAAAGGGGCAAGTGGGTGTCGCTCTGCTGTACGCAGGGTTGGGCAGTATCAAAGACACAATTTTACAATAATTACAGTTACCTCTTACCTATAAATCTATAAAACGTCATTATTGTCATTTGCATGTCTATTTGGGTTTCGTATTAACGTATATTGAAGCTTAAATTTTCACAAAATTTAATAAAAGTCGAAAAGTTTTCAATTAGATATTCATAAATGGTTTACTTTTCAAAGCTTATATTAAAAATTATGAAAAAAGTATCCTCCCAAATTTACCTACCTTAATTTAAAAAAAAAAAAGTTTACCGAAAAGCAACATTCATTTTTTATGAGTTTTTAAATTTAAATTTTTAGGATATTGTATTTTCATAGGTAAATTAAAGAATTTTCATCAATCAATTTTTGATTAAAAACGAATGAACATAGATACTTGAAATTTTAACCAAATGTTAAAACGACAATTACCCATTAACGGTAATATTTTCAAACAATTTTGAAACTTTTTCAGCTATAAATAGCCATGAGTATTTTTTTAAATGCCTATTGTAAATTATTATTTAGTTAGAAATTCATAAAAGATTTTATTCTCATACCTTAGATTAAAAATGTTAATAGAAGATTTTGCATAATCCTACCTATCACAAACAAAAAAAATGTACTTAAACAAGACATTACTTTTTTATGAGCTTTTGAATTTATAATTTTTCAATATTTGATATTAATTGGTAAATTATTGATTAATTTTTGATACTTTGTATGGTATTTCCAAAACTAATAACCGTAGACTCACGAAATGTTCACCAAAGATTTATAAATTATAATCAGTATTTCGACTTTAAATATTACGACGCATTTTGAGCTTTTTAAAGCCATGATAATTTTTTCAAATTGTGTAAATATTTTTCAGTTAGAAATTCATAATAGTTTTTTATTTTCATAACTAAGATAAGAAATTTTATTAAAATAGGTTCCCAACATAATGTTTTACTTATAACAAAACAATTCAGTTTAGCGTTAAGTAACAATATTTTTTTTAGGAGCGTTTAATAGGTGCTAAAGTCAGTTGATTTTTGTTTCAATTTTGGAGACATCCCCAGGGGCGCCATTTCAGTTTTTTTTTAAGGTGTGCAAAGGCCAATTTTTTCCCACCTCCAGGCCAATCGTTAAAAAAACGTTTCTAGTGTTTTCAGTTTTTCATTACAGATTCATTACAGTATCAAAAACATACTTAATAAAAACATATTATTATAGTTAACACATTACATTTTACCGTTCATAGTTTCATACATTCTGTGTATATACTGTATAGTGTATAGTAAAGATATTTATAGATAGAATAGATGCATATTATTATTATTATGTCTTTTGTCTATCAGTAACTAGGGGCGGACTGGCCCAGGGTGCTATACACCAAGTAGCACCCCGGGCCCCCGATTACCAAAGCCGGTATACGGTATAATACTGGTATAATACGGTATTATACAAAATAAAATAACATATTTCAACATCTCTACAAATAAACAACATGTTATTCTTAATTTTTTTTTTATATTTACTTATAAAACTAAGGGCTCTTTCCAAATTTAGGTAAGTTTGAAAAAAAATTACGGGCCCCTAATTAATTTTGCACCCCGGGCCAAAAATAGCCAGTCCACCCCTGTCAGTAGCCACTTACCATTTACACATATTTGTGTGTGCCAGTGGATAAAGTGATACCAATATCAATTTATCAATTATCAAATTAAAGAACACAATATTATAATATTATTTATGATTATCAGTGAATAGCTGCGGTGCATGCACAATTAAATATTGGCAAACTGAAGGCCATCTGGCCATAGTATTAATTAGGCCTAGGCCAATTGTGGACAACAAAATTACAGGGTGTGCGAGTGCACACCCAGCCGCCTCCCCCCCCCCAAATGGCGCCCCTGGACACCCCACGTGAAATGCTAATATAAATTACCAACTAAGTTCGCTT
Organism: Acyrthosiphon pisum; assembly: GCF_005508785.2. NCBI lineage: Eukaryota > Metazoa > Arthropoda > Insecta > Hemiptera > Aphididae > Acyrthosiphon > Acyrthosiphon pisum. The sequence continues at coordinate 86,689,509 of NC_042495.1, forward strand.
TTCTATCAAAAAAGATGTTGATCCCAAAAATCAAAGCATGCTTAGTATCCAAAATTTTGCTGACAATTTGTTGATTTTTGTTCCAATTTTGGAGACACCCCTCCCCCCACGAGACACTCTACTAATCAGCCGATATTCTATCATACTCAACAGCCCCGATTCTATTAGTTATAAAAATTTCAAGGAAGTGGGTAAAATGGGTAAGGTCAAACCGTCAGTAGCTCCTAGTCTATATGACATGACCACTTTAATTTATATTTTAATCTTATGTAATACCAAGATATTTATATACTTCCACTTTTTCCAAAATATTACGCTTACAATTTATGTAGCCTATATATCAAAATTTACAATCAAAAGAATGTAATTTTAGCTCAAAGTTATGATTTAAAGAGTGCTCTTTGATTTTAAAAATCATATATTTAGATTTACAAATATTAAGCATCAATATATGATTATATAACTATACTTTAACATATTATAGTAGTAAATTGCTTTTTTATATAAGTTATTATAATTGTCACTATGTAGCGGTATCATCAGCAAAACAAGAAATATTTAAGTCATCATTCAAATTTAATAAACCATTTATATAAATAACTAATAAGAAATAAAATAAGCCCTAATACAGTTTCTTGTGGTACCCCATGAGTAATATTAACAGGATCACCCGATCACTATTAACACCATTAAATCTGACAACCTGTGTTCTATTTCTTAAGTAAGATTTGAAAAGATGTAATGCAAGATTTATGTATGTTTAATATTATTATCATAGCACAGAAATAACCAATGAAACGCAGTGGCAATGCCGCAGTGGTAGACTCATACCCACGGTCTTAAAAGATATATAGGTATCTTCCATAGACCTATTAACTAAATTATTTAATGGGTCTATGGTATCTTCTAAGACCGTGCTCACACCACAGATATATAATAACATTATTGTATTATACATCTGTGGCTCACACCCAGTTTCTCGTTACTGCATATTATCACCATAGAACAATATATAAATTTATATGTCAGACACTGATCAGGTTAGTGCACTTGACTATAATAGACACTATAGATTTCATCTATTCTGTGCTATGATAATATGTAGGTAGAGCATTAACCAGGTCATAGACGTATATGGACCAAGACACCAGGTCAACCTGTGGGGGGCACTGGGTTGCGACATTGAACTATATAATAACTATATAATTTCAAATTCTTCCTCCCTCCCTCCCCCCCCCCCCCATTACAGCAAATATTTTATATAATATTATTAATTATTACATTTAATTTTTTTTATAAAAACTATTAAATATTGAATGGATAAGTAATTACATAGTTGGGTATTTCATATTTTGGACAGTTGTATTTCATTCTGTTTTTGTATATTACATTTTTTAAATAAATAAATAAGTAAATAATTTAAATATATCAACAACAGAGTTTTATTGGTAAAAAAAATATAAATTGGTTGTTAATTTATCAAGCGGACAGTTTAATTTCTGAATGCAGGTAATATTTAATGCTAATTAATCTGAAATATGCATTGTATAATATAAATATATACGTATATCTAATAAATATCTCGTAGTCCAATAATTATGATTCAAGCGTCAATAAATAGCGATATAAAATAAAATTGTGATTTGCCAATTGGCGCCGTATGTTAAACAAGGATAGAATATACTCCTAATATATACGCTATCTCTTTTTAACATCCTCGCTCGGGCCACACTGCGTGGTGAGCGCATAGATATATACAACAACTAGATAGTAGATAGCCGTCTTTGTACTACGGTGGTGGCCGATATTGAAGTCAGCCGCCATTTACAAAGCAGGCAATGCTTACATTTATTTTACATTTATTTATATACATATATATTTATCTATACATTTATACTATGATAATATTATTTTGTAAACATTGCCTGCTTTGTAAATGGCGGCCGACTTCCATGACAAGAAGGAGACGGCTATCTAGTTTGTTGTATATATCTATGGGTGAGCGTTCCAGTTATTATATAGTTCAATGGGTTGCGATCATATTATCATGATACCTTATCATCTCGTCAGCGACAGTGACTGTCGGATACTCTATAGTACTCCACACTTCACACTCCACAGGTGTTAAATTTAACGGCAAACCGTGGTAAAATGGTATTTGACACAACAATTTCGTAATTTAATTTTGGCGAAAATAAAAAGTATACAAATTTCACGTACTCGGTAGGTACTTTTATATTTTTTTGTACAATAAATTAAATAATTCTCTCAATTACATTTGGAATATTTTAAATATTTATTAGACAGTACTAGATTATACAAGATTGTATTGTTATTTATGAATGTATATAAGTATATGTTGTATATAACATTATAATATATGTTTAATCTAATAAAAGCTAACAAAAAAAAGTTCTTCTGTAGTCCAATTAGATAATTGAATTACTTATATTTTATTGATGGTTGAGAATTTTAAAAGTCTAATAACTGAATTATAAGTAATAAAAACAATTTAATTTATGAAGCTAAATTAATTTTAATTTCTAAATTGTTTTTGGTTTTTTTTTTCATATTATAATAAGTTATGCTACTTTAGTTGCGGCAAAAAAATAATCATTTGCAATGTCCACTGATCTATATTCCTAACTTAACACTGGTTTTTGTATATATTGTACATATCAGTACCTATAATATATATAAGTACTAAATATAATCAACAACATAATGTTATAGATACAAAAAGTGCTGATTAAACCTAATATGGAACATCAAATTAATGCCGATGAATCTGAACCTGGAATTCGATCAATGAATCAAACCACACAATACTATGATAATGTTACAGTCGATAATACTAGTATTGAAACAGAGACGTTAAATGAGTATGATTGTAGATTACAATATTAATTCAATTGTCTAATATTATACAATTTTATACTTATATGTAGAAAGCGAAAAAATTATTTAAGCTGGGATGATTTTTTTATGGCAACAGCATTTTTGGTTGCTAAACGTAGTAAAGATCCAGTAACTCAAGTTGGTGCATGTATTGTTACTCCAGACAAAAAAATTGTAGGCACAGGATATAATGGAATGCCTATTGGATGTAACGATGATAACTTTCCATGGGGTAAAAATAATCCATCAAAGTTAGAAAACAAATATTTCTATGGTAAGTTATAATATTTATTTTTATTCACAGACTTCTTTACCAGTGTACCACACTATATAGAAATCTGTATATTTATTTCATGTTATGATATTAAAATAATAGATTTTATCCACATTTATATTTTCAGTATGCCATGCTGAAATGAATGCTGTATTAAATAAAAATTCTATGGATGTACGTAATTGTACCATATATGTGGCACTTTTTCCATGTAATGAATGTGCAAAAATAATTATCCAATCAGGTATCAAAGAAGTAGTATATTTGTCAGATAAGTATAGCTTCAAACCGGAAATGATTGCCTCTAAAAGGATGTTTAAAGCATCAGGTGTATCTCTCAGACAACACACTCCATCTAAACAGCAACTTGTACTTGATTTTTCAGAAATTAATTCAAATATGACACAAATGCCTAGTACTCCAGACAAATCAAATTATAAATAGCTTTATTTAAATTGTATAACAGTATTTGACTCAATTACATTTTGGTTACTTTTTATAACCAATAATATTTAATATTGCCTGTGATAATTTTCCTCAATAATTGAAAATCAAATCACAAAACTTTGTACATTTTATATTATCTATTTATACTAGTTTTGTAATTGCAACATATTAAAAAAGCTTTTAACCATTAAATACTCTGACAGCAAATATCTTCATAGCTATTTATACAAATAGACCAGTTGCATTGCATTATCAATTTTCAATGGACTATTTATTTTTAATTTGAGTTAGTATCTGGTACAACTCAAATCGCCTCCCTGGTAGGCAATCCAATTACGTTGGATAGCGGACAATGTGCAACAACATACCAAGTAGGCGAGCCGTTTTAAAGGAGTTTGACCAATAACACCATGACACGGGATTTTTATATATTAGGGGTAATATATCACTTAAAATATTGATATCAGTGGTTTTTTAAATAATTGTTTTAATTTGTATGTAATATATATAATATTAAAATATAGTATAATTGTAGAACAATAAAAAATATGAACTGATAAAAATATATTTATAAAACTAAAATTATAACTAGATGAATATTACAGGTTATATACATAAGTGATTATAGATAGTAATAATTAAAACATAATTTAATAGATTAATAAATATATATTTTGCTGATGGATGCATAAACTTCAATACTTTGAATAATTAACTGACTTGCCACTGAAACAATATAGAATATTATTATAATATATGTTAATAAAATAATACAAAAAACTACTTAGTTGTCTAACCTAAGTATCTGGTAATAAATAATATATTCATACACCATTATTAAAATTGAATTAATGGATGAACTTGGGTTTCAAAAGTCATGCATGATTCATAGATAATTATCTTGGTAGAAGATTTGCCTCTTCATAGTTAATACTGGTATTACAGTCAGTACATTTTATATTTTATAAAATTATAAATTCTTATGAAATTAATTTTTTAATTGTGCTAAATATATATTAGAAGCGCAAATAAGATTTCAAAAAAAATTCTAGAGTAAAACTATTATTTTGGATACAATATTTAATAGCTATTTTAATATTTATAATTGTTGTTCATATTGATTACTTCTTAAACAAATCTTGGATCTGAGTCTGATTATAATTAATATATTATTACAAGTAAACCGGTAATTTAAATAAGTAATTATTAATCACAGATGAGTTTATTCAAGTTACAACCTACATGATACACTTATGATTGAACTGTATAGGTTACTATTGTTCTATGCTATTATTTTATATTCATTAGATTTTTTAAATGTTGATTACCTGGGTACAAAATGAAAATTAATACCTTTAATCCAGTACCCGTCCCCATATTAGCAGTCCTATTAGCTTCTTCATCACGTTTTTGTTGTTCTCGTTGCATGCGTTTGACACGATCTGGATTCTTAATACCTCGGCTTTCTTGTTCTCTTAAACGTTTTTCAGCAGCTGCAGCTTGTTGTTCTCGAACAATTGCCTATGTAAATATTTATGTGTTATGTTTACAAAATAAAAATAAATATTAAAATCAGTTTACCAAATCGACTCTGGTTGATTCATTAGAACTGCCACAGCAACACAACAATTTATAAATATTCCAACCCATGGTTATACTAAAAATGTAAGTTTAATTTATTTTGATGTTCATTAGTAGCGTTTTTGATTGAATAAATAATGTAATAACTATTGCCTGTTGAAATATCATTAAATGTAACAATAATGAAAACATTTAAATAAGTCCGATGGATTTATATATTTTTGTATATTTTATCACAAAATAATAAAATGAACATTAATTTTATTATCATTATCCGATTATATCATCATAGAGTTCTGATATGGCGTATAATCAAGGTGGATATATATATATATATATATATATCCACCTTGCGTATAATAATCATTAATCTTAAGATAGTAAAACTAACTTAAATCGTGGTCCGTGTACTATTATGTTGCATTACATAGGCGCAAATAGGTGGTGTGGCTGCGGGACTTGGCCGCCCTAGAATTTCTATAGGCCCCTCAAAAACTAATGATTTCATTACTATAATTTAAAAGTATCATGATTCATGAGAGTATCAAGTATAGTCCTGAGCTACAGCTTTCCCAAAATTTCAAACTTTATTTACGCTAATTTTCATAGACAATAGACATATTAATAAATTAATAGACATATTAAAATAGACAAAACCTATTTATTATGTCTATGCTGTGTTGAAACTTGTTAACACGATTTCACAGTGTGACGTGAGTCAGTGTCTCATTGTATTTTGATAAATGTATTCTTTAACATTTTCGTAGGTAATCTCAAATTTTGGAATAAAGTATTAATAATATATAAGACAAAAAAACGACGTACATCATCAAAAAACAGGATTGGCTGGATGAGGTATTGAACCGCAACCTCTTCCCAAGCAGATTGCGATTTGCTAACAAATTTACAAATAACAATATGCAATTATACTATTGTAGTAATATAGTTCTTCGTCCGCATCAAACAAACTGGCGGTTGGTGATGGTATATTTTAGATTTTTAGCCTTTACTCTTTAGTCTTTAGGAAGGTATTGTTCAAACATAAAAACTGTTGCCACTCGTTTTAACATTTTTAAAACTAATTTTGCATCTGGATATCAAAATGTCAATTACATCAAAATTAGATTTAAAATTTTTATTAGAATTTGTTTCCAATAACAACTTGTTTAAATGTTTTCACAATTATATAACTAACAACCACGCTGGAGTACGGAATACAAATCAATAATCATATATAAATTAATGTTCTCAAATAGCAATGAAGGCATAGGCGCAAATAGCATTTGAGATTTGGGGGGGGGGGCTAATAGGGCCTTACTTTGATAATATTGAATAAGCTTAAAACAAAATGTAGGAAATTTTTGGGGGGCTATGGACATTTTTGGGGG
>NC_042495.1:86696178-86697650 GCF_005508785.2 Acyrthosiphon pisum
CCCCCCCCCTATTTGCGCCTATGAATGAAGGAAAGGCATAATGTAGACGATTACTATGAAGTAATTTACATACTTTTACCTGAGTAAAAAGTTTTGAGATGGTGGGGGATTTTACCCCTCCCATTTAGATCCGCGTTTTATTATTTTTGATCTTTCCCTTTTGGAAATCATGTCTACGCCACTGGTCATATTATATTTCCAGCCCTTAATCCTCATTTCTCATCCCTTTCATCATTGAAAATCGTATTTGACAGGACTAACTGGGAAATTAATCAGCTGGAGTAGCCGTTCGACTTGAAAATGATTTGGTGGCACTAGATGGCGCTGCTGTTATCGATTTGATTTAAATCTAAATAATATCAATAATATTGTTCTATGATGATATTACCGGCCACTAATGGCAATATCACTAAACTAACACCAATGACATAATATTTTATAAGATGATTTATCTGTACTCTGTAAACTGTAGTTCCAAAAGTATTTGCGCCTAAGCACAGGCCGGGCACACACCACACACCAAAGCAATGCGAAATTGGACGTCCAGGTTATTGGGTCGTGGCATTTTTTATTTTTCACTGTACTGGTGTGCGCCCGGCCTTAGTGTGACCTTGATGTAACAATAACAGTAATAAAACATATTAATTTAACATTTAATATGCTTCATAAAGTAATGTTGCTCTATGGTACACCCTTTTTGGACTTTAATATAAAGCACGATTTAAGATAGTATGGTTGCCCATCGACCCATTAGAAAAATGTTATCACACGGCATACGGTTTGAATCGAAAAGTCACGTGATCTACGGGGACCCCCGCATACAGCGCTCATATTGGTTCAAATTAAAACTAATAAAAATTGTTATGTTATACCTATATACAATAAAAATATATACAGAGTGTTCCAAATTTCGTGTGACAAAAGACCGAAATTTGGAAGACCCTGTATAATGATCATATCCTATACTATAAAATGAAGATTCCGAGAACCGTGGCGCCCCCTAGGTATAGTGTACCAATGGAACAGAAAACGCCGGCTATAGTGAACCCGTGGCGTAAAAAATTAAACACCGCTCCGTTTCTACAGTCCGCCTGACCCATTCACGTTCCCGTTCCTTAATGCGTCCAATCGCGTACCTTCGCCTCGGCGGCGGGCGGTTGGTTTTCAAATGTTTCGAAAATAAACGTTTTTAAAAAAATGTTACCCTTTTTACGGCGTTTTTCACTTTTTCGACATTTTAACACCCCCGTCACTCCTCTATTCACATATAGTTTGTTTGTTTTAAAAGCCACCGATGTGCGGTTTGTACGCGATATCGGTCCATATATGGCTATAGCCATCGCAATCGTAGCAGCGTCGGTCGTTATTATTGCTTTTTCCGTTTTTCTCGATTCGTTTCGTTTTTTCAACTGCTGTTTCTGCTCCATTTGTTAATTTTATTTCTTTTGAAACCCGTAGATATACGGTGTACA
>NC_042495.1:86697700-86699537 GCF_005508785.2 Acyrthosiphon pisum
GTTCCAACGCACAAGTGCACGATTTTGTTTTGATTCAATAAATATTGCATTATTGTTTGGTCGTTATAATAACGTTGGTATATTGCTTAACGTAAACACAATTTTGCGGTTTGATTTAAATAAATGTAATATTCAAACATACATTATAATAATGTAATCATAATAATAACGGTCAGATCATTGAATAAATTACAATTAAAGATTAAACAGTGTGTAGATACATCAAATTATAAACGATTAAATCGATGTATATCGAATATATTGGTTTACGTCACTCCGTTGATACACAGCGTTACAGCTTAAGTAATGAAGTTTCAACCGAAATTGACAACACAGATCGTGGCGTAGTAGGTTAGGCGTAGGTTCCCCAAACATAGGTTGCTAGGTAGGTCCGAGTTCAAACCCGTCATTTGCTCTTCCGGGCGGCGACTGCTCAGTGCATATGGATTAACACGGCCGCCCGTAATCACGAAATTTTTTGCATTTTTTTTTCAGGTTTTTTTCCAATAAAATTAATATATTATATACACTACAGGTTAGGTGTTAATATATTGTGTATCTATATGTTATTAATTTTATTATGAATTATAATTATTAATTACACATTCCTTAAAATGTCCATTGTTATATTATATAAATACATATTAAATTTGTTTGTATGATATATAGTTTGTATTTTTCGTAAATTATTTCGTGAGTTGAGTACGGTAAAGCACGATTGAGCATAACATAATAGAGCATAGAATATTTTATGCGATGTTTCCACATTCACGTGGCCGAAATTTTGTAATTTATTATTTTCACGTATTATTTTGATATATCAGACGCGAGCCGTGAGCTGAGCCCAGCTTTATCGACAATGTTACCGATTAATAAATTAGTTACGGAGGCTCCGTAACGGAGCATTAAAGTTAAAAATTGGAAGAAAATATAGAATAATAAATTAAGATACCATTCAAAAATTATAATAAAAATAATATCAGTGTTCGATCACCCATACTCTGTAGTATTCTTGACTTATAAACGATGGAGTTTTTAATTCATACTATGTTTTGATTTTATTATTTTCATAACTATTATTATTATTATTATTATTATTATTATTATTATTATCAAACAGATTTCTGATTTATAAAATGTGACTATTTCATAGACTATGAAAGAATATTAATTGATATGTTATATTTTGAATTATTATGATTATTTAAATAAATATTTTTGTATAATATTATAATACAGCTTAAAATGTAAAATGGCAACGTTGAAGAGTTTTTTATGCTCAATCGTGTAGGGTTTCTTTTACATTCCGATTTCCTTTGATACACCGACAATTTGGCTCAATCGTATCGCTATAAAGGTGTTTTATGCTCATTCGTGTCTCAGCTGTTGTGTGGTAGTGTTTTCACTTATAGCCGTCCGCCGTCGGGTCTGCAATCCACAGCAGGTGGATTGCCTACCTGATTGACTTTTGCACATTGTCTGGAAGTATTTGAAGTCGGATTAACTGTGTGTAGCCACTTGAAAGTTAATCGATTTTGACTTGAGATGACTGACTAGCTAGAGTGCTAGACACTTCAACACGGTTTTCGACATTACACTTTTTACACAAGAAAAACACTGGACATGTGACGGCTCATACCACTCTATCCGCTGTATAGGTGGATTGCTCATTTTGGTTTCGTGCAGGTTTTTGCATTTTTTTCACGTTTTTTTTTTCATATAAATATATATACGACACTATAGTTAAATGTTTTTATGTATTTTATTGGTTAATATATTATGTATCTATATGTTATTTATTTTATTAGGAATTATAATTGCACATTTCCCAAAATGT
>NC_042495.1:86699979-86708954 GCF_005508785.2 Acyrthosiphon pisum
GGGGGACATTCCCCCTTGGAAAAAAAAAAATTACCGTGGAAAAGCTGGCTGTGAACATACAAATATATACTACTAAAGTTAGGTAATCGATTTTGACTTGCTGCTAGACACTCCAACACGGTTTTCGACTTTACACTTTTTACATAAGAAGAAGCACCGGACATGCAACGACACATACTACTCTATCCGCCGCAGGCGGATTGCTAATTTTTTTTCCTCTTAGACAGGTGATGACTGACTTGCTAGACACTCTAACATGCAGGTTTTCGAATTAAAATTTTTTTACACATACAAAAAAGCACCGGATATACGCTGGGGGATGGTACCATTGAATTGTCGATTTTCATGAGCCATGGCAGATTTCTAGACACTGAAACTGGAATTTTAAACTTTCCTGCCTTACAAACGAGACCACCATAGAGCCAGGCCTTATCAGAAATTCTTATCATAAAATCTCCTTCTATATAAGTGTGGCATATATAATTCGACTGTGTCTATACAAAATCAGTATTCACTTACAACTAACACGGGGGGCCCGGGGGTCTAACTATGTTTTCCGTTCTTCAGTTACCTACGCTACCAACGTGGTCGGCAATCCACCGTAGGTGGATTGCATACCTGGTGATATACGCTTCTCATTATGTCTGCGATTCGATTGCCTATCTATGTGATTTGATGACTGATAGCTAGATAATCGAATACACCAATCGACTCTACACTTTTTAACAACACAGGAGATCGTATCCAGCCTATCCATTTACAACGTTTGTGACGGATTGCTAGACGCTCTAACTTTTAAACATTCCCGTAAAAACGTCAAGCCTTATCTCCAATCCATATCACTAATCCTTATCACAAATCCTACATTTTCGTCTTACAACTTTACTGTCGTGACTTTTATAATTCCAACGACATTGTCTCCAAAATCGGTATCCACTTTCAGCGAGTCCAATGGGCCCCGAGTTACACTTAGAGCTAGTTATATTATAAATTATAAAATAGTCCACTAGAAGTGCTAGTGCCCGGGGTCCGATTTAAATCCAATGCCGTCTTATCATAGCTCGTTGGGCAACCATACTATCTTAAATCGTGATATAAAGTCTAAATATTTCTTTAAATATAAAGAAATAAAGTCTCCTCGCATATTATAGATTTAATTCAAACTTGAATTGGGTATTCAATATTTATCACGGTTTTCGATTATTATTAAATATTATAATTAATAAATCTATAATAAATTTAATCATACTAGTCAATCCTAGTCTATTCTATAAAAATTATTAGTATTTATTAGTGGTATAATCGGATATTTACCATATTATATTTTATCCGTGATCGTGGTATTCGTATTTTTATCATGACATATTCTTATCATCTCGCTGTATTCATTATGCGCCGATACCCCAGTTCTTAAATTTTAAACAGCTGTTTTTCCATCGTATCGTTATTGACCTTACCAAAATGTCTAATATCATTTCACCCGTACACCATTATTTGCATCGTCCATCATCGTTCCTGTGACAATTGGGGTTCATTCGTCCATTATTTAAGTCAAGGCGCGGGCAAAAAATTAACTACCAACAATGTTGTCCAGATTAGCTCTACGTTCAGGTAAATATTCTTTACATTACATATTCAAATGGTTTTGTTTAAGATGTGGTTTTTACAGAACTGTTCCGAGTAGCACCACTATGTGCTAATGTCGTGCGCACCACCCAAACCAAACCGGCAGTCACTAGCACTAATGAATCAATCATTGTACCGGGATTCCCAAAACCTAATGGCTTACCTCAACCAAATCCATTTGACGGTCCTGAACGTGATCTGGTGAACTTTCCCAGAATGGTGAGGTTAGAAGAACCAGCTAAAACTAGGTATTTGTTCGTGCCCGAAGAGTGGTTTGAAGTATTTTACAAAAAGACTGGAGTCACAGGTAATGATAAAACGTTACCCCATTAGATGTTGTACATCTTTTCTATAGTATTTTCCTTGTTGTGCATATCACACTAATCAAATAAAATTATTATATCAACATCTCATTTCATATTATTAATATCTAAAGCTGAATTTTGTATAATATGAAAACATTTTTTATTTTTTTAGAGTTCGTAAATCTAGCAGTAATGCCAGCATTACTAGATTGTTATGTTACATGAGATTTCCTATTTAAACTAAATTTTTATTGGATAATATGTAATAAAGTAGTTTTTTTTTTTATGGCGCTATATCCGGGAGTAGGAGTAAAGCTTAGTTTGGACGCCTATTTGGCTGAATTTCTATTTGGGCACCCGTAAGTTTCTGCCATGCCCGGTTGGGGAACAGAGAGCGATGCCGCCCGTAGCCGAGATTCGAATCAGCAACGGTGCGAGTTACAACCGACGCCATAGTCTGCTCGGCCACTCTGTCCCCCATTAAAGTAGTTAAGAAAATAGCTTTCACTTAAGAGGATGTCATAACCACAAATATTGAAAATGTATGTTATTAGCTTTAATATTTTATCTATTATCCAACTTCTAGGTGAGAACATAAACTTGTTTGACTGATGGAATTTTACGATATTTAAATTTTAAGCGAATTATGAACATTGTTTAACTGTATTATTTTATTATTTTACATGCATTTTACATGCATATTATTATTTATTATCATAAATCTAAATTAAATATTAATACCTAATATGGATTTTTAATTATTCCATACTTATACAACATGATGATTTATTGTATGACAATATAACATAGTAATGAACCTAATGGCAAACATATATTATTAGGGTAGTTAAACCGTTAAGGTATATCAAGTGTTCTACGATAAAAGAATCATACTGTTTACCATAATAGTTAAAAATATTATGTTATTATAAATATTCTAAAAGATATCATTAAATATACATTTTTCTGTGTTTTAAAACTATTTATTTTTTAATATTTTTTATGTAAATTGTACTATAACTTCACGAAAAAAAAATTGTTCTCTAGGTCCATACGTTCTTGCTGCTGGTATCACGACCTATGTACTAAGTAAAGAAATATGGGTTGTTGAACACGAGTTCCCCTATGTATTAGCTACAATTGGTTTATTTTATGTTGGATGGAAGAAATTCGGAGCATCTTTAGCTGGTTTCCTTGATAAAGAAATTGATGTATGTATTTATTGTAATTATTTTTAGTAAATTCTTGAAAGTTAATAACTAACTAAATATATCTTATTTTATTTAGGAATATGAAGCATCTTGCAATGCTAGTCGTAAAGGTGAAATTGATGGTTTAACAGAAAGCATTGAAAACCAAAAAAAAGAAGTATGGAGAACTGAAGCTCAAAAACATGTAATTCAAGCTAAGCGGGAAAATGTAGCTATTCAGTTGGAAGCTATTTACCGTGAACGAGCTCTTCAAGCCTACAACCAGGTATTATATTTAATAGTAAAAAAATATTATATTAGTATCTATAATATTTTATTTATTTAAAGGTAAAAAGGCGTTTGGATTATCAGTTAGACTTGGCAAACCTGACACGTACTGTGCAACAGAGACATATGGTTAACTGGATCATTGAAAATGTTCTGAAATCTTTAACAAATGAACAAGAAAAGCAAAGTTTCAAAAAATGCATGGTAGATTTACAAGCATTAGCTGCAAAAGCATAAATGTAAATTCATTTAGTGTCATTTTTTAGAATATTGTTTAATGGTAAATAATTAAACTCCAAACATATTTACATTCTTCAATATAAAACTCCTTTAACGGTAGATTTCATGATATTCATATGAAATAATAAAACAATTATAATTTTTGTAAATGGTATTATTATTATACACAATAGTTAAATTGATAATATTTGTATATTCTAATTATTACACTAAACTCAAAAAAATGTTACACAGTTATTAAAAAAATAAATTAAATTTTACCATTACAGAATACATTTATTCGTGATATTTATAACTTATTTTATACAATCTTAGACATAATATAAATTAACCATTCTACTCCGTTAAAAAGTGTATATATATGTTGTTATAGTAGACTGGGATGTGCCAAATTTTATCTAAATTGAGTCCATAATGTTACTTATAAAATTAATTTAATTTTAACAACCTGGGATTAAATGTGACAACATTTTCTATGTTTAGACCATAGATTATTAAATGTTACTTATTAAACTTAACTGAATTTTAATTTAACAATGGACAAATTAAGTTATCCAAACAAAATTGAAAATGTTCCAATTAGCTCGAATTTACTCTTCCAGCCTTTGAAATATGTAATAATTAAATCTACAAATTATATTAAATTTTACTCATCAACTTAAAATTGCAAAAACTTTCTACAAACACTTCCATTTCAAGTTATCCAACCACCACAATCCTCTTAGATCCATTGATTGCATCCCAGGAACCCAGAAGACATCGAAAACACAAATGGTATTATGACCATAGGCGCAATTTTAACTTTTGACTGGGGGGGGGGGGGGGCTGATTATATTATAGGCAAGCAGATCATTGCAATATGGCATATTAAAATTGTATGTCCTAGAAGCCCCCAATTTGCGCCTATGATTGTGACCTTCAAAAACACTAAAATTGACACCCAACATTATTAAGTACCTATACTGTATCGTTTCATCAATAAAGAGTGAAGACTTCCAACTATTTAGTTGTGTTTATTGTAAGAAAGAAATTTACAATAGCCGTTTAATATAATATTATACATAATAAACTAATAAAAATGTTTGTCTAATTTTTACGAAGTAACAACGAATATACCCATTATATTACATTTTATAATTATGCCTGACTGAATTTTAACATATTATAAGGTGTAACAGGACTATAATATTGGACAATGTTTCTGTGTATAACTATGATGGACAAAAAGTCCTTTTGAAACGTTTGCTATTCTTTAAAATGCTAGGTAAAGGGGTTTTAAATTTAAAACAATTAGTAAGACTCATCATACCTAATATTAGTTCTATACTCTTTTCAGAATAAAAACGCACCAGGCGGCCACGGTTAAAACCGGTTTTTCTACGCAAATATGGTGCGTTCTTGTTCTGAAAAGAGTATAGACCGAAAATTTAAAAATTGGCATTCCATCTAAATATTATGTATTCTTTTTTACTTAGACTTGAAGTTCCTTTTAGGTTTGGTCCCATTTATCATTGGTTTCTGGGACCTCACAAACAAGCAGAATGGCATATTTAAGTTCTGTAAATATAATATTCAAATGGACTGAATACAACAAAATTTAAATATATTAACATGATTCATGATCCACAACTTATTTGCAATTTAAACATGCATATTACTGGTAGAGAGTATAATATTAATGCTCGGTGGTCCTGTAATAGTATGTACAGTTTAGTAAATTATTAAATTACATATTTTTCTGGTTTAAAAAATGTGAAAAGTGGGTAATCGCCAGTGGCGGATTGTGCCACCGGAAAGCCGGGAAGTTTCCCGGTCATGACTATACGGGCCTATCATCCTAAAACTGATTTTTATAATTTATTTTATACTTAAATTTGTTCTTTTTTATTTTTAAAAATATTAGTTTTTGATAAAAATATTATTTGCATTATTATCTATGAGTAAACACTAATAAGATAACTCTAGTTAATTTCACGGGTTATTTATTTATTCATGGTATTATCTTGGTAGCTTTATATACTGAAATACAACCCGCCGAAGCAAAGCAATGCAGACCGATTTCGGAACTATTTTCAATCACACTAATTCATAAAGTGAATACCTTTAGTTAAAGAAGTAATATTGTAATAATTTATAATATAATGTTTTATTTTTTCGTTCAATAAGAAATGCTAAACCATTGCATATATATTAAACTAGGTACCTACTCAGGCTACCTAATAATTTCTAAATAAAAATAAGTACTGAATTATTTTAACTGTTATAGAGTGATGAATGTGATACTACTTTTTATAATGCTGATGTTAATGATGACAAAAATATTGCTATGGTTGAAGATGTTAAAAAAAATAATTTGTTAGATATTTCTTTTAATTATTTTCAAAAACCTATGCCATCTAGTATCAATGATTATTATTTTTTAATTTTACTACATTTCCACTAAATTGTTTGCATTAATGGTGTTTTGGGCCGGTGAAATGAAATTCTCCCGGGACGGTTAAAATTCAGAATCCGCCACTGGTAATCGCTGTACAGTGTGTATGCAACTGAACGGTGTATTTTGTCATTGAGACATTGAGTAGGTCACTGTAGTAATGCCAGTTATGGAGTGTTGAATTCTAATTAAATGGTAAAATATCAATACGTCATGACAAAAGCTTTTTTTGTCATGTCTGACCATGATTACCTATTTACCTACGAATAACTGTACTTTGGGGGTGGTCGGTGACTGGAGACCACTATTATCTTGAATCGTGCTAAAGACCATAGATAAGTATAATATGCTAAAGACTGCAAATATTAGGTTAGTTTTATCTGTTGTTCTATGGTTTTATTCTCAGACAAGGTAATAGGTATTCAATAAAATTTAGTATACGTATTAATATTTAATATACGTCTTCTACAACAACTAAAAGTATTAATTGAAGAAAGGTAGGAATTTAGAATATCCAAATGATAAAGAGCCTTATCATTGGTTCAACAAAAGTACAACGCGGCGCCATCTGTGCGTGAATATGAAGTCTACTCATAAATATTTAAATGTACATTGAGAACCGAATTAAATTGCGATTTTTATTAATTTGTTAATTTAATATGTCATTTAAGTATCATCATAGAAGTTACGAATTCTGTACTTCGATCCCTGGGTTTTGCTGATAAAATACAAGCCTGAAACCTTAGATCATAAATCCACTATAGTTATATTATAATCTACTAGCTCTAAGTGAAACTCGGGGACCGTTGGACTCGCTGAGAGTGGGTACCGATTTTGGAGACAATGTCGTTGGAATTATAATAGTCACGACAGTAAAATTGTAAAACGAAAACAAGGTGTATTGATAAGGTGTCGTCACTTGTTTGAAAACTTGATTGAAAATTTTACCACAGACAGTCGTCACCACCGGGAGCGCTGTATGTCCTAAAGAGGCCGAAAACGAACGCTTTTGTACACCAAAGCCATAGAAAATTGAAAATATATTATGATATAAGGAATAAAATTAAAAATTTTTCATTGTATAATTACTTTTTTGATCTAAATTATTTGTATGCATGTATTTAAATAATTTCTTTTTATCAAATACAGTCATTAATATTATTAAATATTGTCATTTTTAAATTTCCTACCTATTCCAAAAAAATATATGAAAAATGTAAAAGTTACCTATTGGTAATTCACTAAATTATCATACATAATTATTTCAGAATGTTATAATTAACAAATAATAATTCATAATTACATGGACATGAAAAGGGAGGGCCAGAGGGGACTTAGACCACTCTGAGCCATCTTAAGGCCTCTCTAAGATAATATGTACATAATTTTAACACTACATATTTTAATATATAGCCAAACTTTATTATAATATATTATACCTATAATTTATGAGATAAAAAATGTGCTATAAACAATTATTAAATATACTCAGACTCAAGGAATCTACTGGAAAAATGTTAGTAATTTAGTATTTATAATATTACCTATGAGCTATCCAAAATTCAAATGCTTATATTTGTAATACCTTTTGTCCTTTTTATAAGCATTTATTACTTGGTTGTACCTATATAATATTATTATATTATATTAACAGAGATCCTGAGGATACCAAAATCATAGGCATGCCCAGACTTTTTTCGCAGGGTATGCCGGTATTTTTAAACATATTTAGCTCAATACAAAAAATAACTCCCCAAGAACTCTTAATATGTAGGTACAAATAATTTGCCATAAAATGCGAAAAGAAATTAGCATGCATTTTATTTAGCTAATTTATTGGTTTTAGATATTTTAATTTGAAAAGTATGTACCAGTGACGAATTCTCCAGGCATGCTCAGCATGCACCGCATGCTTAACAATTAAAACGTAATTAATAAAAAGGTGAGTAAGTGGACGTCGCTCTGCTGTACAGTAGATTACAAGTGGGTCATTGTATAATGGATGGTATTAAATTTGAATTAAATGATATAATATCACTGTATAAGAAAAACGATTCTGAGCGGAGACGGTTTGTCAGTCTAGGTATAAGACATAATATTATATATGGTATTAAAAAAAATTGACATATAATAGGTACCTACCTATAATAAATTCCAAATTAATCATATCACAATATCTATTAGGTACTTATAACGCGTTATACATCAACAACAAACCATGATACTATCAAAATAGTATAATACTTTAGAAGTTTCAAGTATACCCACGAATAATATTATACAATCACAACAAAATAACTAAAATAGTTTTCAATAAGTAATTTCGTCCAAATTTGAATTTAAAATGACTATAAAAATAAACTGTGTAAATGTATTTTTTAGATTTTTTAGTAACAGAATAAATTACTTACGTGGAATCTTGTCCTAAATTTTCAATTCTTAGATACAAAAGTTGAACATTTTATAAATTTTTAACTACAAAATAATTATTCAAATTAAAATTTGATACATTTTGTCAAAATTCGATCTTTAAATGCTTATAAAAAAAAATTGTGCCTATGTATTTTTAATATTTTTCAACTGATATTGTAACAATATATCAGGAGCTTTGTATTAAATTTATACACTTTTTGGCCCAACAGATAAAACTTTATTGATATATATAGAAAAAAAAAACTAAAAAAATTGAAAACTGACCATGTCCGTAAACAGCTCAAAAAGAGTCAAATTATTTTCAAAATTTTATCGTATATAAAAATGCTAATATAAAAATTTAGTGAAATTTTTAAGTATCTACAATCATTCGTTTTTTAATTACAATAAAATAAGAAAATCGTCACATGAGAAATCGAGCGAATATCAAATGTTGTAAAAATATGAATTTCAAACGCT
>NC_042495.1:86710247-86746113 GCF_005508785.2 Acyrthosiphon pisum
GCTTTGAAACCACTGGGAAAATTTAAATTTTGACCTCCCCAATGCACCAACGATATTCACTTTCTGATCGAACAAGATACTGAAAGTTGAAAATCGTAGCATTATTTCGACTACTTATCGTGTACACAGACACAAAAAAAAAATAAAAAATTAAAAAATAAATAAAAAAAAAAACACACATCATTGTAAAATCAATACATTCATCGTTCCACTCAGAATCTAAAAACTATTTAAATTGGAAACTGAAAATATCCCTAAACAGTTCAAAACAAATCAAAATATTTTGAAAATTGTATTATGTATGGAAAATAGAAATATAAACAACCAGTGAAAATTTCATGTATCTACGGTTATTTGTTTTAAAGTTACACCAAAAACCAAAAGTATGATTAAGATTTTCTAAGAAAACAGCTTTTTCGTAAAAATTCTCGTTTTTCCTTAATTTTTCTTTTGTTTTTTACGGCGCTTTTTAAAACTATTGGAAATTTCAAATTTTGACCTCCCGAATGCACCAACTAGATTCACTTTCCCATCAAACAAGGTACTGTTGAAGAAAATCGAAGCAGTTTTACTGCCCCAAACCGTGATGACAGACACAAAAATAAAAAAAAAAAATAAAAAACACACATCATTGTAAAATCAATACATTCATCGTTCCACTCAGAATCTAAAAAATATGAAATGGGGGGGCTTAACAAAATACCGGGGGGGCTAAAACCCCTTTAGATTCCTCCATTCTATGCCTACGATAGGTATTTAAATACCTAATGCAGTCCTACACTATCACTATGTCAGTGGTGGTAAAACGAGGGGGGATAAATCCCCCCCATGATTTTTTTTTCAATATTTATAACAATTTATAATTAAGTATATTCTATAATGCATTAAATTTTGTTCTATTTTTTTTTCTAAAAACAAATTATCAAATATTGTAAATTTCGACAGAATATGTCAGAATGTCAGAATATGTTTATACATGTTTATATGACATGACTATATTATTATCTAGACTCATATCTATCATCTATGAACTAGGATATTATTATTATTATTATTATTATTATTAATATTTAGTTATTTACACAAAATATAATATGGGAATATTATCCCCCTCGATCATCGAGAATTCTCAATAACAACTAGCTCTACACTTTCCCAGAACATTGGCTCATACGGGCGATAGTGCGATTGGTAGGTATATTTTACAATGTTACGTATTTTTTTTTTATACCAACAGCCCCAAGTCATTAGTTGTTTGAAAACTTGAAATGTCGATTGCTTATTATTTATCATAACTCATAACATTTAGTTATCATCGTGATTCGTCTTAAGTCTTTCGTACTCGTGATTTCTACTGTAGGTCCGTGTAGTACTATTACTTACTATTATACAGTCGGTGTCTTTTGTAATATTGACTATTTTGTCTATTTTACATTTTCACAATTACTATGTCTATAAAGCAAAATTATACTAGCTACTTTGATGCAAGTTGCTCTACTTCTAAACGCTCGGCGGATGAAAAAATAATTAAGATCACTAATATGATAATATCGTTACAGAAAATCAAGTCGTGGACGTAGTGGTAATATTTTGTCTATAGCTGTTCATTGTGGGGTTATAAATATAACATCCAACGAAGTACTGGACGAATTAGCAAAAAAAAAAAACAAAAAAATAGATATTCGAATATAATAAAAATATTGTTAATACTATAAATATGTTAAATAGACATTTTACCCATGATTGTTTTCGGTGTAGTAGGGTATTTTTCCCCCCGATATATTTTTGATATGGACATATTTTTCCCTCCAATTTTTTTCTTAAAGTTCATTATTGATTAATAATATTGAATTTAATACTATATTATTTATTATTTAATATGAAATTTTTTTGTTTTTTAATATAAATTTTTAAATATAATAATTAATATATTATAATATATATACATTTTTTTTCGTAAATATAATAGATTATAAATCTATTTGTTCGATCCACTGAACTACTTCAAAAATAAAAATATAAGCATATATTTTATATTTTATGCATTAAAAATTAATAAAAATAGCTAAAAATACAGGCATAAAAAGGATACATTTTGATTACTAATTCTTTTGTTATTTCTAGACACATATTTTTTGTTGTTGTTGTTGTTAAGACTACCAGTTTAGATATTTAACAATTTAATAATTGCTTTTGAATTTTATTCAAGTAGTTCAGTTGATCAAAAATATACATTTATAATTTATTATATTTATGAAAATATTTAAAAATATTAGACAATAAGCAAAATATTTAATAATAAAATAATACATTTTTCATATTAAATATTAAAGTATTATTATGAAATAGTGAACTTTAAAAAAAAGGGGGAAGAATTGTCTGCATCAAAAATGTATCGGGGGAAAATAATGAAAAACATTCCGTGGGTGGGGGGGAATTGTCGGGGGGAATGTCCGTGATTCAGTCTGTATATCTATTTACTGTAACTTTATAAATAAAGTTTGTATTTACCATAATTTTATAAATTGATATTAGACAACCATAAATTATATTTTTAATGATAAAATAATGCATATGTTAAACAATCAGCTGTATCCCCCCCCCCCCCCGCACGACAAAATCATTTGACCGCCACTGCACTATGCCCACAGGCCACAACTAAAAAATCATAATATTTTCCTTGGTATGTACCTACCTTATTATTCTGTTAATGTTTCATAAAATAAATATTGAAAATGTACATATAGTTATAGGTAGCAAAAATGATGTTTATTAATTAATTATACAATTATACATTACACCAATGAACAACATTTTTACATTTTTTTCTTTTCAAAAATGTTTTTTGAAAAATAACAATATTATCTTCGTATAATGTTACATCAACAATACGGTTGAGCATGGAACCTTACTTGATCTATATAAAATCTTAGGTGCCGGGAGCACATTTTTATTTTTGGAATCCGAAATTATAATAAAAAATAAATTAAACTATATATACGCTATAAACGTTGCTTTACAAAAAATTAAAACTAGTAGACATATACTTCTGAATAAAAATGAAAATACGTCAATACTCAATATATATTGATAAAACACAATCTGATATATCAAGTAGGTATGCAATATGCAATATGCCCAATTACCCTCGGTCGACGTTGAATTTCAGCCGCTACTAGTCAATTTTGAGACCTAACCGTCAAACATTTATATTGAAAATATCCAAATGTACCTTGTATCCAATTGTTTCTTAAAAGACATCAATGAAGATAATTAGATGAATAATTATTAATTATTAATTACAATTTCAAAAAATTGTATCTAATAAATCTATAATATATTAATATATGCCTATATCTACAACATGTATTTTTGGTTTTTGTGTATGATCATCGATAATTTATTAAAAATTGAAACCAATTTCTTTGTAAAATATTTCATGTTTTTTAATACATATTTTAGTAAAAATAAGAACATAAATATTCACATATTTTGAGGGTCAGTCTAAATTACTGATTTACTGATTAGGAGCCATAGCGGCCGTAGCGTTACCAAACAAAGTCCTAGTGGGGTGAAACTCCACAAGCGCCATTATAATACCTCCATACAACTCCCCACCTAATTTCAGGTTGCCCCGTCGAATTTCACCTCCGAGTTACCTGTCGCAGAAATATCACAAAACTAAAAACTTAACCAAAAATTATGAAATTGTTTACACAGTATGGGTTGTACCGTATTAGAATATCGTGAAAATTTCAAGTGTCTATGGCAAAAACCCAAGCTGTTAAACGCAATTCAGTAATTTATTCACATATTCAAATCAGTAATATCACGGGCCGCCGACCAGGAAAACTGCTGATTTGCTCTTGCCTCTTACGCCCGCAATACTTTATCAAAAATTACGAAACTTTGTACACTGCATATAGTGTGCCGTATTTAAATATCGTGAAAATTTAGAGTGCCTACAGTAAAAATCGGATGAGTTATAACACTTATAACGCAGTTCAGTAATTTATTCACACAATCAAATCAGTAAATTCACGCGCCGCCCAGGAAAACTGATGATTTCCTCTAAAACCCGCAATACTTTAGCAAAAAATATGAAACTTTGTACACTACATATATTGTACCGTATTTAAATATAGTGAAAATTTCAAGTGCCTTCATCGAAAACCCAAGCAGTTATAATGCAGATCAGTAATTTAGTCACATATTCAAATTAGTAAAATCACGCGAAATGATAAGAATCCTGTATGTTTTGTTGCGTTACAACATTTCAAGGCACTTACTAAAATAAAGCTATGCATTACTACACATTATAAGAAAAATATATATTTACAAGCATTTTTTTTTCTATAATTTTAATGGCTTTAGTAGATTCAAACTATTTTTTCCTTTTCATAGACGTTGGAGCTTATAGACGTGAAGGAGATTCTAATGTCTTCAAAAAGTTACCGTTATATACGTAAAAAGTTATATGAACGTCAACTGGATATCCCATTTCCAAAAAAGTGATGTAAATCAGTAAATCAGCAGATCAGTAAATTAGGCAGCACCATATTTTGACCTTTTTTATTACATAAAAATCCACATCCTTACTCGTCCAATACAAGTAGGTAGGTACATGCAGTTAAAATTACTAGGGGGCTAAGTAAAGCTAAGTATGTTTTCGATGATAGACATTCTATAGTGAAATCACGAAAAACGTATTTTGTGGGAAAAAATTGGTCTTTGTAATTGTTTGCACACCCTAAAAAAAACTGAAATGGCACCCGTTTCATGCTAGGCACTAGGTATTGCAGGTTATTGTGCAATGACGAAACTAAGTATAATAATATAATACCTATAAAAAAACTTTGCGTGAACAACATGCTTCACACATATTTATATTTTATAATAATGTACCTACGACCTACCTAATCAAATTGTTTTAAAATAATATGAATAAGAAACCTTTATCGGCTTTATCTATAAGCTAACCTAGCAGTCAACAAACTATACGTTTACCGTTTATGCATTTCAATTTACGAGTAAAATATTATGAACATTGAACATGTACCTACGGTGATGTTAGGACGTCACACGTTTATTTTTTACACATAATAATATAGTACTTATATAAATCATAAATCATAACCAACTATCGTGTACAAACCTTTTTAATAAAATATTAGAATTAAAACGAAGATTTCTTGTAAATTTTATCCAATACCTATATCTATATTTATTATAGATTTATAAATCTATTTTCAACTGTTTAACTATAATGCGCAACGTGCATTATTAATTTTAAAATAAGAAATTAATAAATCATGGAGGTATTTGTTAAAGGTAACATGGATTACACGACCAAGATATAATTTTATAAATAACATAAGGTTGGATTTAGGAGTGACCTTGTGTTCTTGTTATGACTCATGACTAAATAATAATAATAATTATTTAGTCTTGTTATGACTTTGATGACTGTTGACTCGTAATTAAATTACAAATTTTGTATTTAGTATTTCGTACAAACTATAAATCCATAAATATTATAGGTATCAAAATATTGTTATCAGATATCTAAAATGTAATACTAATATTTCAATATTTTGGCTACTAGCCAAGACGTTTCCGAAAAAATTGGCATTGAGATATTGTATAGTATTATACTATCGATGAAAATAGGTCACATTCTTAGATCATATACAATGGATGGAGTCATAGCATATTACGCGTATAAAATGAGTTGAAGCCAACATAACTATAGGAACTATAGAACCTGTGACACCTGCGCCTGTGCGACTGTTTATCTTAACTGCGCGTCTGCAGTACTTTTCGCCAAACATTAATGATAAGAGACCAAGCGCATGCGCATATCACTGAGGTCCTACAGTTATGTTGGCTTCATAAATTGTTCGTATGACTATCCATTGTATATGATCTAAGGTAACATTGTTTAATGTTGAGATAATAGAGATAATAAGTTATAATCATAGATATATATATAATAACATATTGTATTAATAATATAATATCTATGGACTATGATAATAACCGATAGGCGATAACAATTGACAACAACTGACTTCTGTAATCAGTGTTTGCACATTGCACTTTGCGTTTACTGTGGCCTGTGGCTGTGACACTACGGTGGTGTGTGTCATTTGCTCTTGTGAATACTGTCCAGTGTCCAGTGTCCATTATCCAGTGATTTAAAACAAACATTTTATTCTAAAATTTGTTTCATATTTTAATCTTAAATTCATAATTTAATATTTAGTATATCTATAGTATTTACACATTGAGTATCATTTAATTAAACAACCAAGTCTATACCACAAAGTTCTATAATGTCTACTAACTTATTATCTGTCAACACAGATGAACATCAGGTACATTGTATTACTATTTGATAAATTGTATGAATGTATTAAACTGGCATTAAACGTATTAGATATAAAATATTAACACAATTGTAACTGAACATATTTATAAAATGTAATAACTAGTTATACTTGCTTCTATAAAAATAGGTATATTTCTATTGTATGATTGAAGTACTAACAGTTTACTTATATTATGTTAATTTTATAAATAACTAGATAAGTGTTATTTAAGAACTTTAAACTAATAAATTCATTAATCTACGTAAAAAAATACATTGGACTCATTAAAAACCTGATTATACTTTGTAATCTTATGTTGACTATGGATGATAGCATTGTCATTGTATAAAGATCTGATTTTAAAGTACAGAGTCTAATATTCATAATATTTTTCTTCTTTTAAAGTACTGCCATATCATATAATTATCAATATTTTCCTTCTCTAAAATAATTTATACGAGCATAAACTTAATTAACTAACAATAAACTTATTGGCTATACTTTAATTTAATATTAATTTTGAAGCAACATATTCATTATCTATTATTATACTTGCGTATTACTTTTGTTATAAACAAAAATATTTTTAATAGTACTACAAATGTTGTGAAGTTTGTCAGAAATATGTAATAGAAAGCTGGAATGTATGATTCCATTTTAAATGTAATACACGGATGATCTTATAATATGGTCTAACTAATTACCTATAGGTACAGCAATACGGCTATGGTACCTAGTTATTTTATTTATACTGACTGTTTCATTAATTCACATATAAAAATAATTTGTCAATATGTGACAACATCATGAGTCATGACATTGTATTAATGTCTACCAGGGATGCCTGAAGAGAACTAACCACCTTTTAGAGATTATGTACAAAATACTTTTGGTGTCCATATATTATTGTGTATATAACTAATTTGGGTTGATTCAAAATTACACTGGTCACTAATTTATAAATCACAATATAAACACTGTTATGATATCAATCAAAAAATATTTTGATCACTTAAGCTCAATCAACCACAATATTATATAAAGTATATTAGAATAATAATAATATATTATTAAGAGAGGCTGGATTTTTATATTTGAATGAGGTTTCTCAAAGTTTCATGTAATAACAGATAAACACATAATTTTATTTTACATAAAAATGCATATTATCTAAACATTGTATTCATAATGATATATTTAGAAATATTTCTACTTTTTAAACAATAAATAACAAGGCACTTTAAAAAAATACAATTTAATATACGAAATGGAATTTTTTTATTTTTTTTTTCTTATACTGCTGGTATTAGCATTTTGAAGCATTAATGCGATACATTTTTCTTTAAAAAATTGGTTAATGTAGAACATAAAAAGATGTATGCTATATTGATATAAATTCTTTCCATTTATACGATTTTTTATGAAACATATTTGTCCAAGTTGTTAATTGTTTATTTCGATTTGTTACACTTTTTTACACATTTAACACATTAAAAAGTTTATTTAAATTGTTAATTTTGTAGTTCTATTATCAAAGTATAAAGTTTTAATATTAACACTTAAAAAAAAATAATAAAAGTTATAACTGCCTAGTCATTTTAGATTCTGAGTGTAATGATGAATGTATTGATTTTAAAATGTGTGTTTTTTTTTTTTTGTGTCCGTGTACACGATAAGTAGTCAAAAAAATGCATTGATTTTTAACTTTAGTATCTTCTTCGATGGGAAAGTGAATATTGTTGGTGCATTGGGAGGTCAAAATTTTAAATTCTTAGAAATTTTCAAAAGCGCCGTGAAAAGCAAAAGAAAAATTATGGAAGATTGAAAATTTTTATGCAAAATCTGAAAATTTGAAAAATATTAAAAATCTTTATAGTCGCAGTTTTTTTTTTTTATAAAATTTTAAAGTTCAAATCTTAAAACAAGGTTCCACGTAAATAGGTTAATATATAAATTACTTTATTCACAATAATATCACCATTCATCAAATATACTCAGTTTGCTCAAAATCGTTTTTCTTATTCAATAATATTATATCAGTAAATTCAAATTTAACACCATCCATTACAGTGGTCAGTGACTCACTTGTAACCTACTGTATATCCACTTACCCACTTTTTTTTTATTGAACTTAAAAGTCCGGCGACTATGGTCATTAGCTAGGATTGAATTCAAATTTAATACCATCAATGGATACAGTGACCCACTTGTAACCTACTGTTGTACAGCAGAGTGACATCCACTTACCCACCTTTTTACAGTTATTTATTTATAAAACGTATTGATACATTTTTATTTTGTTAAACACATTTTTAGTTTTCGACTACCTACCTACATTTAAAATATAAAACAATATATATTTTTTTAAGACATAAGTTCATTAAATTGACGTTTGATTATATTTGAACAAATTAAATTTTAAATTTTAATATAAAAATAAAAATTTAAATAATTTAATAAGTATACAGGTACCTATGCCATGGCCATAATTTAAATATTTTGATTATTTTTTTATATTTTTTCTTATAAAATATTGGGAGTTGAGACAATATCAAATATTAATTAGGTTTCATAATCTACCTACAACTATAAAAAATAAAAGAATTTTGATTAATTAGATAATCTTTTTTTGTCATTATTATATTTTTATATGATCAATTTGTTTGTAGGTTTTTATACTTTTATTTTATTGGAATGAAATCACAATACAAACTTTTCAAATTAAAATATCGAAAACCAATAAATTAGCTAAGTAAAATGCATGATAATTTCTTTTCGCATTGAATCGTGAGTTATTTGTATATTAAGAGTTTTTGATGAGTTATTTTTTGTATTAAGCTAGCTATGCTTAAAAATACCGGCATACCCTGCGAAAAGTATTTGTACGCATATGGATATATGCGTATATACCCAGTGGCGCGGTAGTTGTTAAAATGTGGTTGGGCAATTTCAAAATTTCATGGGGTCAATATCTTAATTACCTAATACAGGGGTACCCTAATATACAATTATTCATTTTCATTGCTAAAAATATACTCATGCAGTCAAGCTCATAATAAAGCTATAATGTAAATGAAATGTGACGGCCTCATTTTTCGAAAAAGGCTGAAGCTTGAATTCAGCACCACTGTATATACTATATACCATTGTCTGGTACCATTGTATTTTAATATCTGGAAGACAATTTACATTTTTTAATCTTTTAAATAAGACTAGTATTTGATTTTATATTTTTATTATTACATGTGTATGTCGTGTGACTTACTTCAACAAGATTAATCGATATTCAATAATCAATAATGTAGAATGCCCTGTTGTTTTTGATTATTAATTTAAGTTTAAAAGTATTATGTGAAGTTCAATAAGAATTAAGAGTACCTACAATAATAATTAAAACGGGGGACGGAGTGGCCGAGCGGATTAAGACGTCGGTGCAATGTACACCGGCACCGGTTCGATGACGGCCGATGGCGGCATTTTTCTTTGGGCAAGTCATGGTGTCCGGAGAGAAGTGCCACCATCCCCCACCCGGGCATGACTACAGGTGCCCATTAAAAAATCTGCCAAACCAAAACACACGTGTTTAAAAAATTTACAGTACCCTCCCCCACGGTAAAAAACCACCCATTGGCCTAAGTTGCCGCTGGTTAATTGATAATAAAAAAAAAATAATTAAAACTTATTAACTTCTTCATCCTGAACAAAGCATTCCTAAAATTTATTTCGATTTTTTTCTCCTAATTTAATTTAATTATTTGTGTGAATAAATAAACAATTACAAAATAATATTAATTATAATTTCACACCAACTAATAAATAGTTAAGAGTTCACTTCAAGAATACATCCCGTGTGATATATCAAAACAATAATTAGTTGATAAGCTAGAGTCGAGGGTAGAGTCATATATTTGAACATTTTATTGCACTTAAATTTTAATTGATTGATATATTGATTAAATACGATTTTAGTTGCCCCCTTAATTATAATATTTTTCCACTAATTCTTCTACCCGATGCCTATTAAGAGGGGGGTTGATAGGGTATATGATAATTATACCCATCGAAAAAAAATACTTCACGAGAATAATTATCAGGCCTTGTAGAGTTGCCAGATTTTGATTACTATTTTTTGATCTTAAAGAAGAAGAGTTTCCTACAGGCCTCATCGACCTCCGATTTTTTATTTTATTTAAAATAATAAGTATAGTATAATATAATTTATAAAAAAAACGCTTAAAATTGTATTATTTTTGAAGACATATTATAAAGTTTGAGATTGAAATATTGAAAAACGGAGTTCGATGTGGACTGTAGAATATTATTCTATATTAGTCAAAAAAAATATCAAATTTGGTCGATACTGCAAAACAGCATCATTTTACCCGTAGACCGTATTTTCGTCTACAATATTACATTGGCACCGGGCGCCCTAGAGGACGTGATATCCGCATGTCTTACAAGTGCGTAACATACCAAATTTTACTCTCAGCAGAACGCGTTACACGTGTAGCTCCGTTAGTTTAAAAATTAGAGTGAATTGATATCTTATAAAATCTAAAGATAAGATTAATATCTAGGAAACCTCATGCGGTCTTCTTATTATATTTTAATTTCAAAGCGAGTTATGGGAATTTTAAATTTGTATATTGTTTGTACATCTAGTTAAATGTTATGCTACACGTGTTCTTGAGCGTAAAATGTACTACCTATGTTATCTACGCACTTGTAAGACGGAGACAACATATGCTGGTATCACGTCCTCTTAAATTGTAGATGGTAGGCACAACAAAATATGAAGGGGTCCGTGCAAAAACAAGACAACAAAAGTTATTGCTCCAGGCAGCATATTTTTATGGGAGGTTTTTTTTTAGAAAACAGATTTACAATGATTTAGACAGCCAAACGTTCTAATGTTCTATTAATATCTTAATATAGAGCAATTCTGTGCAATTAATCTCCACATCTGATAATACGCGTTATACATACGAGTTATAAATATTCAAAGTTTTGATAAGCGAAGAAGTGGACAAACGTTTCGCGGGGTAACCCCGTTACACTCCACTCCCCTCATCTAAACTTTAAATAGGTACTTATAACTTATAACTTATAAACTACTCGCCCCAAATTCGATTTTCGTGTATCAAAATACTAATTACTGAGAAAAATATTCTGCTCTGGAATATAAAATTAAAATCCTATGTTGTCATTCAAAACAGTAAAAAACTTAAAAAAATTTTAAGGATAAAAAATATTTAAAAATATAATTTTTTAATTAAAACGTTGTTTTATAATCGACTTGTAACTATGTAAAAAAATAATTTAAAAAAAATGTTCACTGACATATTGATCGTTGCTTGATAAAATAATCATCCGGTATATTATATACGATAAATAGTTAAAATGAAATAATGCTTCGATTTTCAACCTCAGTGTCTTTTTTTGTGGGAAATTGAATATAGTTTGTACTTTAAAGGTTTCAAAATAGAAAACTTCTAGAAGTTTTCACTAGCGAGTAGCGACAAGGTAAACAAAAAAAAAATTGAGAAAAAACAGACATTTTACAGAAGATAAAAGTTTTTGACGAAATTGATGTTAATTAAAAAAAAATAGTAGTTATTACATGACATTTTTTTAGATTATAAATTATTACCATTGGACTATTTGGTTGTTTTTTATAAATATTTAGGTATACCTTTAGATTTTGACCATGGATTCATAGTGAATAATTAAATTTACATCAAACAATCAAAAGTGTGAAAAAAAAACGTGTCGAATCGCCCAAACAAAATTACAACACCAGAGATTTTGACCAGGTTTGATTATAGATAATAACAATCTTTGTGGTTTTAAAAATAGGAATTTTGGGAGGTGTAGACAACTAGAAAATAGTAAAATACACATTTGTTGACGATTTTCAAGTATCTGTATAATTTTGCCCTTTCATTGTGCGCCTGCGCAGTACAACTTGTCTTTTTTAAATGACATCACTAGATTTGGTTGGACCAAATATTAAAGTCTAATTCACCTTTTAGTCATGACTTTAACCAAAATTGACTGAATTACAACGATTTAAACTTTAAAGTTTCAATTGAAACGATTAAGTTAGGTATTAAATTGTTCAACGCTATATTCAGATATCATTGTTATCAGTATTTTTAATTTAACTTTTACTCGTAATTAAATCAATTTTTGTGTTAAAACCAGTGGCGGTCAAATGATTTTGTCATGGGGGGGGATACGGCTGATTGTTTAACATACCTATTCATTATTTTATCATTAAAAATATAATTTATGGTTATGTCTAATATCAATTTATAAAATTATGGTAAATACAAACTTTATTTATAACTTAGGTATACACACTGAATCACGGACATTCCCCTCAACCATTAATTTATTAATTTTTAATGCTTAAAATATAAAATATATGCTTTTTTTTTTAAAATTTTTTTTTTTTAAGTAGTTCAGTGGATCGAACAAATAGATTTATAACCTATTATATTTATGAAAAAAAAAATTTTCTTATTAAATAATATTGTATTATTAAATTCAATATTATTAGTCAATAATAAACTTTAAAAAAAAATTTGGGGAAAAATGTCCACATCAAAAATATATCGGGGGGGGGGGGGGGGGAAATACACCAAAAACAATCAGGGCGCTGATTAACTGCACAATGAACAGCCATAGAAAAAATATTACCGCTAAGTCACAACTTGATTTTCTGTAACGATATTAGTGACCTTACTTATTTTTTCATCCGCCGAGCGTTTAGAAGTAGAGCAACTTGCATCAAAATAGCTAGTATAATTTTGCTTTATAGACATAGTAATTGTGAAAATGTAAAATAGACAAAATAGTCAATATTACAAAAGACACCGACCGTATACCTAATAGTAAGTAATAGAACTACACGGACCTACAGTAGAAAACACGAGTACGAAAGAGTAAAGAAGAATCACGGTGATAACTAAATATTATGAGTTATGACAAATAATAAGCAATCGACATTTCAAGTTTTCAAACAACTAATGACTTGGGGCTGTTGGTATGAAAAAAAAAATACGTAATATTGTAAAATATACCTACCAATCGCACTATCGCCCGTATGGGCCAATGTTCTGGGAAAGTGTAGAGCTAGTTGTTATTAAGAATTCTCGATGATCGAGGGGGATAATATTCCCATATTATATTTTGTGTAAATAACTAAATATTAATAATAATAATAATAATAATAATAATATCCTAGTTCATAGATGATAGATATGAGTCTAGATAATAATATAGTCATGTCATATAAACATGTATAAACGTATATAACGTATAAACATATTCCGACAATCTGTGGAAATTTACAATATTTGATAATTTGTTTTTAGAAAAAAAATAGAACAAAATTTAATGCATAATAGAATAAACTTAATTATAAATTGTTATAAATATTGAAAAAAGTTCATGGGGGGGTTCTATCCCCTCATCCCCCCCCCCCGTTTGACCGCCACTGGTTAAAACCATAACTAAAAGGCCAAAAAGATTTAAACAATCTGGCGTTGTTATTTAAAAAATACAAGTTGTATTGCGCATGGACACAAGGAGGAGGATAAACATTTGGAAATTGTCAACAAACGTGTATTATAAGCTTTATCTAGCTTGTCCCAAAAATCCCATATTAATCTGATATTACTGAACTGAAATAGAATATAATAGCTAGAATATAATATGGAAGTACTTATATTATAAAAAATATGGTATTAATTATCGTGTCATATAAAACCTTGTAGATAGATGTTTCTTTTAGATTTTGAGCGAAGCGGTTTTACAATGATATACTTTTTATTTTATTTTTGTGTCAATGTACACGATAAATAATTGAAATAATGCTTCGATTTTCAACTACAGTATCTTTTCTGGTGGGAAAGTAAATCTTGGGGAGGTAATAATAAAATTCTCAATAGTTATTAGTTTTCCAATGCACCTGGAAAAACAAAAAAAAACAAAAATTAAAGAAAAACGGGAATTATAACGCAAAATTGGTTTTGACAAAATTGATTTTGGTTTTTGGTGTAACTCTTAATAAAACTTTTCTCAGTTGAAAACTTGGAAATGTAATTCCTAAGATTCTTAGTAAGTTTTTCTATCTTTATCAACAAAAAAAATATTTACCGGAAAGTCAAATTGAGTTCAATTTTTTACAACATTGAATATTCCCTCGATTTCTCATGGAGCGATTTTCTTATTTGGTTGTAATTCAAAAACGAGTAACCGTATATAAAATGTACACCATAATATATTTATTTTATAATTTTCTGTACTTGATACTATTTTCAAAATACTTTGACTCATTTAGAGCTGTTTACGAACATGATACATTTTCAATTCTTTTAGTTTTTTTCTTCATATAATATGTATTGGGTCAGAAAGCTTGAAAATGTAATAGGTACAAGGCCCTTGCACGTTGTTACAATATCAGTTAAAAAATATTTAAAATAGGTACATAGGCAAGTCGTTTTTTTATAGGTATTTAAAGTTCAATCCTGGACAACATTTATATATTGAAAATGTACAAAGTATTTTGCAGCTAAAAATTTATAAAATGTTCAATTTTAATAGCTAAGAATTGAAATTTTAAAACAAGGTTGCACGTGACTAGTGTTAGCAAAAATATTTATTTAGTTTTTTTATTTTTGAAGAATATTTACAATCTGTCTTAGAATAACACAATAAGCAAATTTGATAATTTATGTACAATATTTTAATTTTGAATAGTATGAGGAGGGAGGCCAACCATGCAACTGCAGTCATGGAACCCAACGTGATTTATTATTTTAGGTTAGTAAATCTCCGCAATAAGCAAAAAATATTTAAAAAAAATATAAACAAAGTTTTTTTTTATAGACATTTTAAATTCAAATTTGAACGAAATTATATATTTGAATGAAGATTAATGATTTTATTTGTTTCCTGTAATTTAAATTTTGTATTATTATATACAAATAATATTAATTCAACTTACCGACAATCGTATTAATAGTAATAATATATAATTAATATAATATAAAATATTCTTGGGTGACAAAACGTCTCTGCTCAGAATTGTTTTTATTATATCATTGAATTCAAATTTAACACTATCCATACAGTTACCCACTTTTAACCTACTGTATAGCAGGGTAACACCCACTTACCTGATTTTTTTCGTATTAATAATTAATTTGAAATGTTTGGATCATGGTTTTTGATTTGAAAAACTTTAAAAAAATTGTTGGTCATTATTTGCTTGTAATTTTATACACCAGCTTTTACAAATAAGTAATAACAGATAGCATTATATCTAAACATGCAGTTGATTTTTAACAAAGAGGTGTATACCCATGTACTTATACTTAATTTAATTTGGAATATTATGTGTCCAAGATTTACCATAAGTCACAATACTTTTAAAATATGGTTACTGTCATTCATTATTGAAAAATAAAAACAGGTAATTTAACCTTGAATGTTTAAATATGTCAATTTAATAAAATAACAACCAACAATAGTATAGGTAGTTGAATACTTGATTCACGCAATTTTTATGAAGGGGGCTATTGCTATATTTAGGTTCCTAATTTCCGCTATTTTTTCAAGGCTTTAGAATTATTCCAATATTTTAAATTTTTTGTGAAGTTCATTTAAATATATTGAATGTATTGCTTTTATTCAGATTTGATTAATAAGACATTATCTTATTACATTTATTTTATAAATTATATAAATATGAATTCTTTACATCATAAAATATTTTTATAATTTAATTAGTTAGTTAAGTAGGTACGCACTTAAGGAATGTCTTTTAAGTTAAAACAATTTAGTTTTCAGAGCTATGATTCTAATTCATTCGAAGTCAAGATTTAACTTAAATGAAAATTTGTTTTGTATTATAAAATATAATAAAGAATAATCTTAAAGTGAAAATTATATTTTTATTGACAACTGTTTTAAAAACATTGATTACAAATAATATTATGTTATATAGATTAACCACCGATTAAAAAGTAATTTAATTAATATAAATTAGTTCACATAAATTATTGTAATTCATTAGACAACTATTTATAAAGTACTTACTATATCGACTTATTGAATGTTTAATTTTTATTTTAAATTAGTTGTTTTTAAATGAAACATCCGCAATTAAGGTTTCTCAAATGTCGTACTGCATAGGTAATACCGTTGAATATAACTTATAAATACTAATATTAATTACTTATTCTTAGTATATAATCCATTTATAATGAAAAATAAATTAGACAATTACGTATATTTTTTGTATTTACCAATTAAATTCCATAACACCTTCCTACTGTTTATACATACAATATACTTACGCATTTAGTTGTAAATAGTGTTTACTAAACAGTATACTTTGTTCTATATAATATAAATTTAGACTTCGCTACGCCAAATATTTTTTTACAGTCTTGCGTATAGTTTAATTAAATATAACATCAAATAGCTACACTTTCCAGTTATTTAATATTGCCTATGATTAATGGCCGATATACACGAGTCTAGTATTTAATGCTAGGACAGCAAGGTAGTGCTTAACTTATATCTTTAGGTTCGTGTGAACAGAACTAGATTTATTAGGTTTGGCCAGCTAACTAGTGAAAAAGCTAGTAAGTAGTAAGCTGTAATGCTTATAACCTATAACGTTTCAAGCCAGGATAGTAGGATGGGGTTCTATTTTTTGAGCTAGTAGTTTCGTCCATCGCCGATCTTGCTTGAAATTCCTAGCATAAGTAAAAATGTAATTGCCATTGGCTATAGGCCTGTAGCTTGTCAGGAAAAAATAGTCCAAATAGTCATCCGGAATATTATCTTGTTTACCTAGCTTGGAATATTAGCCTTGAATATTAGCTCATTATACTCGTCGTCGGGACGTCTAATAACCACGGTGTAAAGTTCAATCCTGGTTTTTTTTTATAAAAGTGTTTGGATATTTTTAAAATAACTGATTGAACGTGTCGAATATGATAATTTTTAAAACTAAAATAATAAAATATCTGTCCAGTCAGTAGGCACACAAATTTTAACTTAATTATGTTTTAGTTATTATAATTTCGAATTTTGATTTGAACATAATTTAACGTAGGTTGTAGGTAAAACATTTTACATTTGAACGTAAGAACAATCGATTATCAATAATTATAAAAGACTAATGTCTATAATAGTAGTAGGTACCATTGCCTAAAACAGTTTGGAATCATTAAGAAAATGCAAGTCTGTGCTCGCCTGTGCATATTTACTTTATAAAATAATATTTTTTATTTTTTGTAAATTTGCCGCAATTGTATTTTGCATTAATTTTTATAAGTACCTTGGCTATTAATGTTTATTTAAATTCAACAATAAAAAAAAATAAATTTATATTATGTATAATATTATATTATTATGCATCATAGCAACAATATTAATTTTATGTTATTTATATTTTATTATATTTTTGTATACATTTTTAATTGATATTCAAACATTTTTATTTTCTGTTAAAAAGTATAATAATGACTGAGTATCAAAAACAATTTGTTTTGGGCTGTCAAATTTTTAACCAATTACATTTTTATAATGAAGAGGTAAGAATTCTCATAATATATAAGAATCTGGTACTTAATGAACTATAATGGCACTAACTGCATATAAAGATAAAACGGTTTATTATTTTTATAAATATTATACCTATCTGACGTTGTTTCTAGATCTAGAATGTATACATAGCTATTTTTATTCATTATAATTAAAATTAATTTTCATGTTACAAATTACTATTTATTCAAAGACGTCATTTTTTCATTATTATTCATGACGTGTTGACGTCGCGGTCGATTAGTAGTGGAACTATGGATAGATAACTATTAGATAACATTGGTAATTTAAATATTGATAGCAATGAGACTTAATGTATTACTGGTATTTAAAAATCATAGAAGGAAAGAAAAAAACGTTTATAGTACGAATATATTATTATTATTGAGAGCTTTCGATCGACACGGTACAATTGCGTTTTGCAGATTAGATAAAGGCTGTAGAAATACTACATGAGTTAGCTGTATAAAAACTGGTTTTATGAGTGAGGGAAGGCCAGTTTATGTTGTGTTCATAGTGACGGATGTTCGTTTGACGTTGTATTCGAGTAAAGTAAAATACATTTTGTAAAATTCTGTTAGAAAAAATGGTCGAGGAAACGAATGTCGGATACTCGGGAATAAATATTTCCACGAATGTCGTTAAGGTAATTTTTATTACATTCATTTGCATGTTTTACAATTATTTTTTACATTAGTTAATAAATTAAAATACAAATTTTCGAGAAACATGATGCAATTTTTAGTAAATAAAGTACTTTATTTTCAAGTTATTGAAAATGATAAAACTATTGACTATGTTTAAATTTTAAAATATTAATTATACTGTTCTATTGTATTTAATACTATTTATTTATGGCATTCAAATATATTCCTTTTCATGGATTATTATTATTTTAATTTTTAATACCCACTGCTTGACAAATATGTGTATTTACTATTTACTATCTAGGTGATATAACATTATTTTAAATATTGAATTTACTATTTACATATCTAATAATAGTAATTTATATTCCGGGTAATTCAAATCAAAAATTGAATTATAGAATTTATTATAATATTAATTTAGGTAATTAAATATTTTAAATGTTTATTTAAAAATAAAACGAAAAATTGTATTTTATTCTGAACTGTATAATACTATTCACATTATTTTATTAAATTTATATTTGAACTAAGATTTCTCTGGGCTTAGAATAAAATATTTTCATTTATTAGGAATATAATTTTATTGTCTATTGAGTAGACATTAATGAGTATTAGAAATTGTCAAAATTAGTATTATATTTATTTTCCTATTTATTATATTATATTACATTTTAAAATAAAAGTTGGTATTTATTAATATGGCTTGTGCACATGTTTTAAAATAAAAATATTACCTATTTAATTATTGGTAATTTTTTATTGTCTTGCTTTAAAAAAAAATATTTTAAAATAAAACACAAAAATATATTTATTATTTAAAACACCGATGTTTGTTGTTATTACTTATTAATATAATGCGTGTCTAATATTTGTATAGTATATTATAATAATAGCGCATCACAATTCATGCTATGTTTAATAATGTAAGCAAAATATTTAACTATTTAGTTACATTTATTTTTATTCCTACATTTTGACTTTTTATTTACAGCCAAAAGGACACTCTCGTGTACCTTCAAGTACAGACTTGAAAGAGTTCAAAGAAGTTACCCAACGCGATTCATTGGTACAACTAGAAAAAGAAATGACCGCTTTGCTTACAACTACAGCAGATGATAAAAAAGATTTGGCAAAATCTCAATTTACGGCGTTTTCACGTTTATTTCAACGATTCCTGGAAGAATCTGGCCCATCAGTTGATTGGGACAAGATTGAAAAATTGCCTACTGATGCTGTAAGTATATATAATTGATGAAATATAAATATGTTCACTTGTTCTGACGACCTAATATTTGACCTACAGATAATTTTTGTTTGTTTATCAATTATTTTTTTTAATTGACTAATACTTCATAACCAATATAGTATTTTTTTTATTTGACTTTAAACAAAAAAACAATTAGTTCATTAAAAGGCAAAACATATTTTTAAATATAAATTTTTAGATATTTGACTGTTCTAATGTAAATTTATCATTAAACTATTGTATAATTATTTAGAAATATAATATATGACAGAAAAAAATCATTTTTATATCTATTATATACATCCTATAAATTATGATTGCCATAACTGATATTGATATATATTATATAATGTATTGTTTTATTGAAAAATATAGAGTGAATGAACACAAATTATAAATATCTAAAAAAGTAAAGTGTTTGTAAATGTTAATTATTCTACACTTATTGTTAAAGTATGTTATAGCTATTATACCTGATTGATAAACTTTTAACTTAATAACAGAACTTGACCTATAATAAATTTAATAATATAATTAAAAATAAACAAATTATACACAGTATTAAACATTTACAGGCGTTTTTGATAATTCATGATAACGCAAACACAACAGTAAATTTTTATTAGATGTTTACTCAGATATTATCGTTTTCAAAATAAATATGTTTGGTCCTGAATTTTAGTCTAATGTAATCTATGAACATATCACATATCCTTTTTTAATTTTATAAACACATTGCCTCATTGTCATATAGATACGAGATTATGATACTTTATCGAAACCAAGTCCTGATGATATTCATTCAAAGCTTGAAAAATTGGTGGTGGTTAAGCTTAATGGAGGTCTTGGTACATCCATGGGGTGTCGAGGTCCAAAATCTGTTATACAAGTCAGAAATGATCTTACCTTCCTTGATTTAACGGTTCAACAAATTGAGGTAAGTATAAAAAAAAAAATTATTTTCATTATAACACCATTAATTTTGCCATTTTTTGACAGCACTTAAATAAAAAATACAATGTAAATGTACCATTGGTTTTGATGAACTCTTTTAATACGGATAAAGATACAGAACAAATCATTCGAAAATATAAAGGACTTCAAGTAGAGATATATACATTTAACCAAAGCTGTTTTCCTCGAGTATCTAAAGAATCACTTTTACCAATTGCACATGACTGTGATATTGAAGGCAACATTGAAGCGTTAGTTTGAAAAATGATATCAACATTTAATTTTGTATTTTACATAAATTACTTATTTTGTATTTTAGATGGTATCCTCCAGGTCACGGAGATTTTTATGATAGTTTTAAAAATTCAGGATTACTGCAAAAGTTTATTGATAGCGTAAGTTTTTAATATTTATTAGCATAGCATAGCATTTGTTATATCTGTATAAGATTTATGCAAGATCTGATCGCAAAACCGTTCTTCTCATTACTTACTATTTAGAAAAATGGTTAAAATTAAGGAAACATTAAAAATTATACTATTAAGATTTAAGTGTCTTACACAGCATTTTTTTAATCATATTTTTTTTTATTTTTTGTTAGTTATATATTCAAGAAATTAACATTAAATAAATGTTAGTTTCTTTAATAAGTATTTAAAATAGCCTATATAGAGCACTACATTAATACATTACTGCTTTAGTAATTTTTGTGACTAGTCTTGTTTATCTAATTTTGCTAGAAAAAGACTAATTGTGGTTTTATTTTAATGAATGTTTATAGTTAAATACATTAAGGACCGTTCATACAATATCCGGTAAAGTGTCGGTTAACGCTAACCAACTGATAACAGATTTTATTACTGGCAGAATTCGGGTGGTTGAGTGTGGGTTAACTTAAACCAGACATTGTAAGAAAAGCCCTTAATGTTAATCTGATATCCTTTTAAGAGTTGACTATTCTACAACTGTCTATTTATTATGTAGAATGTTTATTCCTTTTGTTGTGTGTACATTCGCCAGAGAAAATAAATATAATATATATTCCCTAAATACTACCAAATACCATTTTTATATTTTAAGAATTTCATTAATAAATAGTAATTATTCCTCAGGGTCGTGATTATTGTTTCATCTCAAACATTGACAACTTAGGTGCAACTGTTGACCTAAATATTCTCAATATGTTATTGGACCGTGGAACTAATCCCCTTGAATTTGTAATGGAAGTTACCAATAAAACTAAAGCTGATGTAAAAGGTGGTACTTTAATTCAGTATGAGAATAAATTGAGACTATTGGAAATAGCTCAAGTTCCTAAAGAACATCTTGAAGAATTTAAATCAGTAAAAAAATTTAAGTTTTTCAATACCAACAACCTATGGATCAAACTTGATGCTATTGAGAAAGTTCTAAACGAAGGATCGATGAATTTGGAAATTATAGTCAATAACAAAACATTAGACAATAATTTAAATATCATTCAACTTGAAACAGCAGTTGGTGCAGCTATGAAATCTTTTAATGGTGGTCTTGGTATGTAAAATTAAAAAAATTATTTTGTAATTATTTTAAATTTTTTAACATACTCTTTTTTTTGTATGGAAAAATATATAGGTATAAATGTACCCAGAAGTCGTTTCTTACCAGTTAAAAAAACTTCTGATCTTTTATTGGTAATGAGCACTTGTACCACATGAGAAATGGATCATTGTCAATGAGTCCATTGAGAATGTTTCCTACAACTCCGTTAGTTAAACTTGGAGATAAAGATTTTGCCAAAGTAAAAGATTTTTTGTCTCGTTTTGCAACTATTCCTGATATACTTGAATTGGATCATTTAACAGTTTCTGGTGACGTAACATTTGGTCGAAATGTTTCTTTGAAAGTAAGATTTAAGTTCTGTTCTGTGTATGTGTGTAAGATAAAATATTATTTATAATATAATGTACTGTTTTTAGGGAACTGTTATTATAATCGCAAATCATGGAGACAGAATCGATATCCCTTCAAATGCAACACTTGAGAACAAGATAGTGTCTGGAAATCTGAGAATACTCGACCATTAACCAAATTGCACATTGCTACTTATTGTTTGAAATATCACAAAATGTTTTAATATTCATAGTATTGTATTAGATATGTATATTTATTGTTTAATTTATTTTCAAAGTTGTTTTAGTTAATTATTTACAATAATTGTTATATTGAGAAATGGGGAGATTTAATTATTGCCATGCTATCAAAATGTTTTAAGAATAAATTATTGATTTAACATGTTATGTTTATATTTTATACTGCTTGCCATTTTTTTTGTATACATATTATATTCACATACAAAATTATTATAATCAAAATAAATCAATAGTTTTTAAATCCAATTATTGTTTTTTTTATATACTTCTTAATTTAAAAGGTACGAGTTACAAGGCATGTGTGTGATTAGTGATCACCTAAAAACTTAGTTTAATTTCAAAATAAAGTGCTCATATTATATATTATTTACTATAATATTATATATTTATATGTATAAAATATATTATCTATTATTTATTTTTACTTATGATATCAATTTATAATATAATTCTTTTCACTAAAATTAAAATTAATTCATTTTAAATATTTAAACATATTATTATTTATAATCCATTTACATTGACTACTTCTCAGTGGCGTGTTTCTGTACCAGATCGTGGCGGAAATAAAAGAAAAAAGAATAACAAAAAACCATAAAAACCTAAATGGAGCACTGAAGCCATAGAAATGCACAGAATAACTTGTACCAAATAAACACAGAAACAACTCCAAAAATTAGTTTTTGAATGCAATTCTAAATATTACACTATAACGATTGTACCACTATTAGATTACTATTT
Organism: Acyrthosiphon pisum; assembly: GCF_005508785.2. NCBI lineage: Eukaryota > Metazoa > Arthropoda > Insecta > Hemiptera > Aphididae > Acyrthosiphon > Acyrthosiphon pisum. Next base: position 86,733,967 of record NC_042495.1, read on the forward strand.
TAGTTTCTAGCGGTGTGATAAATGTATAGGTTTTGCAATGGAGTGAGTTCCTGCTTTGATAAGGAAGAAGGTGTTTTTAATAAAATTGATTTTTATTGGTTGCAATTCAAAAAATTTTATTCGTAGAGAATTGACACTTTTCACCATTTTGTATATTTAATATTTCCTATACACAATGCCACAATGGCATTTTCAAAATATTATGTAGATTAATTTTAAGCAATTTGTAGTTATCATAAACTCAGGCACGTGTTTTTTTTTTATAAGCATTTAATGTTCAAATGTTTAATTTGTATAACTAAGAATTGAAAATTTAAAACAAGGTTCATCGTGAGTATATCTGAGTTCATACTGTAAGCAAAAAATCTAAATAATATTAAATAAACACAGTTTTTAATTCAAATTTGAACGAAAATAAATATTTTTTTTTTTGTTTAAGATTAAAATGTTTTAGCATATCGCATGCTATTACAAGTCTGTAATTATATTACAGCTGATATTTAATATTATAGTATAGCGTGTGACATTTATGTAATTATAGTGATATTGATTATACGATTCTAAATTCTAATGCATACAAAATTACATATATTAAATAATCAAGAATAATAATTTTAATTATTATTTTGTAATTTTATAATATTAATTCAACTTACTGGCCACCGTATTAATAATAAGTAATAACAAATTATCTCCGTTCAGAATCGTTTTTCGTATACTATAATATATTATAATTATATCATTGAATTCAAATTTAATACCATCCTTTATAATAACCCACTTGTAATCTACTATACAAGCATACAGCAAAATAACATCCACTTATCTGCTTTTTATTTTATTTATTATTTTTAGACTTTAATCTATACTTTTTAGCCACTATAAAATAATGTTAAGTTTATTTACATGCAAATTAAAAAAAAAAAAATACTGCACGCTATATTTTTTTACTATAAAATAAAATATAACGGAACATATTTGAACTATGTACTATGTACTGCATGCACAAAGATTTCTAACTTAAATATTTAAAAAGTAAATGTAAAATTACCGAATAAAATAATTGGAAGATTTGAAAAGCATATTTTAGATTCTTAGTTTTTTGAACATTTTTGTTTAAAGCAAATTTTGGCAATTATAGGATTTCAATTGATGATAAAACAACATTGTTGTTTTCCAAATTTAAAATGAAACCGTCTATCGATAGTACAATTAATATCGTACTTATTCTATAGTATTCTTTCTATAGTATTTTATTTTGAATTAAATTATAAGGATAATGATTTTATATGACAGAACACAATTTCTGGGGGGAGGGGGGTCCAGACCGCACGGATCTCCCCTGGATACGTGCCTGGCGATGAATGTATTGATTTTACAATGATGTGTTTTTTAAATTTTTTTTTAAGTGCTTAGATTTTCAGCATTTTCTTCAATAGTATCTTTTCTGATAGGAAAGTGAATCTAGTTGGTACTTTGGAGTTTGGAGGGTCGAAAGTAAATATTTTGTAGTAGTTTTCAAAAGCGCCGAGAAAAAAAAAATTAAATCAACCGGAATTTTTACAAAAAATCAATTTTCGACAAAATCGATTTGGGTTTTTCGGTGCAACTCTAAAACAAATTACTGAAGATACATGAAATTTTTACTGAATGTTTATATTAGCATTATTTATACAACATAACATTTTCAAAATATTTTGCCTTATTTTTAGCGATTTACGAAATCTCTATCAAGGCACTCTAATACGGCGCCACGACTGCATCGCTTTCTAGTTTCTCTTTCATGAAGAACCTTATCTGTTTTACCCGGCGAATTGGCGATTGAAAGCTTATCAATTAACAGACCGGCGGGGGGTGGATCTGTAACGGGGAACATGTAATATGATACACAGCGTCCCCGTTACATGTTATCAATTTCAATCGCCAATAGAGCACGCCACGCTAGGGCACTTGCTATGTAGAGCCACGCTATCCGGAACCGTATCATGGTTACAGATAATAATATAATATTATCATCATTATTATCTACACTCATAGCCCATTGCCAGAATAGGAAAAATTTGTGAATTATTGGTCCTTAGTTTAATAATTATGATCTAGGATTGGCCCCAACTCGCTAGTACCTACCCATGATAAAGTATATTTATCCTTTATCATGGTACCTATAAAGTAACGGAACCGGACTTCGGGAGCAATAGACATAGCATATATTATAAGAGGGCTTGAGGCTATAAGAGGCTCTCTAGATCTCACGTCTGCTCATACATAAGGTAATAATTACATAAATACATCTGGTTTTCTGGTTCTCTCGTTCAGTTTTGAAATTGTTATTACTTACAAGTTTACAATTTACTAAAATATTTGTCTGGCATCTTCCACAGAAATGTAGAATAACGGTGTTAATCTGTGATGCTATCTGCAGTTTTTATTTATACATGTAAGAATGTACTTGTTTAAATAATTATACCATATAATATAATATGAAAATGCATAATTACCGGAGTATTTGTTTTTCTTACAGATATTTAGAAGAAATAAAAAAATGATTAAGTTTAAATTGAAACCATTGAATGTTGATAACAGGAAACGTTTTAGGTCATTTTTGTCTTCAAATGAAATACGTAAACGATTCATTGATTATTTTGTGAAAGAGAATGATCATAAGTACATTAAATCTAGTCCAGTAGTGCCATACAATGATCCTACAATAGCCTTTGTAAATGCTGGCATGTGTCAGGTAAGTATATCATAATTTTACAGAAAAATGTATTGATGATTTTTTTTTGTATTAGTTTAAGAGTGTGTTACTGGGCCAAAGAACATTAGCAGCCAATTGTGTTGCCAATAGTCAAAAGTGTATAAGGGTTGGTGGTAAACACAATGATTTGGATATTGTTGGTTCTGATGGTTACCATCATACATTCTTTGAAATGCTTGGAAACTGGTCTTTTGGACACTATGGCAAGGTTGAAATTAATTTAAATTGTGTTTGGCAAATCTGTAAAACTTTATTTTTAAAGGCAGAAGCATGTCATCTGGCTTGGAATTTATTGACTTTGCCGCCTTTTAACATACCCACTGAGCAATTATATTGTACCGTATTTAATGGTGATAGAACACTTGACGTAGAATCTGATAATGAAACTCTTCAGATATGGAAAAATATTGGGTAAATATTGTTCATTTACCTATAAACTAAAAATCTTGACATTATTTAATATTTACGTATTTTTACAGTGTAAATGATGATCATATTGTTATGAATGGAGTAAATGATAATTTTTGGGAAATGGGAGAAACAGGACCATGTGGACCTTGTACAGAAATACACATTGATTATCCTCCTTCTGGTGGAAAAAATCTTATTGAACTTTGGAACATTGTTTTCATACAATATTCTCGGTAGTTTTTTCTTTTTCATTAAAATTGATTTCAAGTTAACCGTTAATGAATTAGATTTTATGTAGAGAAAAAAATACTATGCGCAAGTTACCAAATTATTTCATAGATACTGGAATGGGATTGGAACGCTTGACAATGGTGTTGCAAGATAAAACATCTACTTACGATACAGATTTATTTTCTTCTATTTTCAACATTATATTTAATGTAAGAAATTAATACAACTAACAAAACTAAAACATTTTTAATTTTTAAATATTATTATATTACTAGGCATGCAGAATATCAAAGTACACAGGATTATATGACGGCACAAGTTTGGATACTTACTATCGAGTTTTAGCAGACCATGGGCGAATGATTACTGTTGCACTCTCGGATAATATGTTACCTAGTCAAAAGTTGTTTCTTTAATAATTTCAAGTTTTGAATTGTTAATTAAATTGTTTTTTGTATTTCAGTCATAAATTGAGAAGACTTATAAGAAAGTCATTCATATTGGCTGAAACAAATTTTAAAATTCAGCCCGGCTATACTTTGATTTGTGATATAGCTAATGAAGTTTCAAATAGTCTTGGTAATGTGTATCCAGAGCTGATTAAAAACAATGAAAAGGTTATATTACAGTTATTATAATATTCTTTAATCTATAAGAAGGGAAATTTAAATTTTCTATATAATCTTAAGTATAATATTAAATAACAGTATTCACTTTAAGGTCAAACATTTAATTAAACACGAATACGCTATATTTAACAAACTAAGAATGTCTGTTTCCAAAGATTGGAAAATTATGGTTGAGGAATGTCCAATGTTAAAAAGTTTTGATCCATATGAAGAATGTACTGGATTTGTGCCAGCTTGCAATTACTTGATTAAACATAAAAATATGAGCAATATACCAGCATTTACATTGTATGATGCATTTGGTCTTGAAAAGAAAACAATTGGAAGGCTAGCTGAAGTTATGGGTAAATTATTATTGTCTTTATTATTATTAATTTAATATAATTTTTTCATATTCTAGGAAAACCAGTGAATTGGAATGAACTTTATGAAAAATTAAAAAAATTGCAAACAAAAACCATTAAACATACTGAAAGAAAATCAAATATTTACATGACAGGAAATATACCTAAAACTGATGACAGTTTCAAGTATGAAGTTATTCGCCATAATAATGAATCATATTTATCACCAGTACTTATTGCTAAGCTTCTAGCAATTGTCGATATTAATGGTAACATTGTGACTGAGCCTGATATTAAACAGCAAGGAGATCTGGTTTCGTTAGTGTTGGATAAAACGTCCTTCTATTGTAAAGCTGGTGGACAACAAAATGATATAGGTATAGTTAAAACTAACAATGGAAAAGTGTTTGATGTTATTGGCGTAGACAAAATTGAAGAAAATGGTGTTGTGTTGCATCATATTAATTCAAGAGATTGGCCCATATTATTAAGGTACTTTTTATTTTTACATTGCCGTTTCAAAAGTTAATATTATATTTGTGAATACATTTTCAGTGAAAATGAATTACATGTTCAAGTTGATTCAAACAATAGACTTGGTCTAATGCGAGCTCACTCGTCAGTTCATATATTAAATTCTGTTTTAAACTTATATTTGGTTGTTACTACTCAATTGTCAAGTTGTGTCAAAAAAGATTTTATGTCATTCACATTTGCACTCTTTGGTCAAACGTTTTCACCAAAAGGTAAACTAATGTTAACAAGATATTTGATTTTATAGTTTGTTGTGATTAATCATTATATATTATTCTTATGTTAATTGTACAGATGCCTTAGTGATAGAAGAAAAAGTTAAAAGTGTAATACAATCTGCAGTGTCTGTTAAAAGAACAACAGTGACATCTAATGATTTAAACCAAATTAATGTCACATTACTTCCTGGAGAAGTGTATCCAGACGAAGTACATTTAATAGATATGTACAGCAATGTTGATGATTCATATATATCAAGAGAAGCATGTTGTGGTACACATGTACAAAATACTTTAGATGTGATTGATTTTTGTATAGTCCAATATAAATGTAACATTAATGAATGTACGATAATGGCAGTAACTGGCCCACTGTGTACAAATGCGAGAGTTTTTGGTCAACAATTATTGGGAAAATCAAATTTTGTTGAAGATTTGGTGAATTCAACTAATTTAAATAATATTTCTCCAACAAAGGTAAATCATTCATTACAGTTAAATGGCTTAAGATGAAAATCATAGGACAGTAAAAAAAATAAAAATGTATATCATTTTTTGACAAATTCTAATGACTGCACCCAATTTATATAATATTTTGATATCACCTTTTAAGTGGAAACATATTAATGAGATTTTACTATTTTAATCAATATTTTCAAACATTTTAAACTTAAGGTAAATTTGTTGATGGATAATATGAACCAATTAAAATCAGAACTGAAAAGTATTTCTCAAAACTATATACCATTGAAAGTTCAAATTCAAATAAATAAGAAAATCTTTGCTATTGAAAGAAAAATTCAGAAATTAACAAAAGAAAAAAAGATGTAAGTAATTTTAATGTTATGATTGTATTGAAATTTACTGATCTATTGTATTTAGGCAAATATTAGGTGATGCAGTAAAAATATTATGCAAAGATAATTATGCTGTGGGTTATGTAGACTGTGATGTTGCCTACCTTAATGACAATTGTTATGATTTTGAAAATGTCATACATATATGTGGTGAAATACCTTGTTTATTTTTAGCTTACAATAAAGAGCACATCCATGTATACTTACGCATTCCAAAGGTATATCACATAATTGAGGAACAGAATGAACAGATTGTTTTAATAATATTTTGTTGTAGGAACACCCAGAGGATGTAAATTGGTTAAACAATTTTTGGAACAAATTTGATATTAAACCAATTAAATTTAAAAACAAAATCCAGTTCAAAGCTACTGAATTTAAAGTTAAACAAGTAGATAAATATATGGCATTAAAGCTTATAGATAATGTGATTCGAGATGTAAAAAAAAACTATTTTAGTAATGTATGAAAAAGATTAAACTAATACTTCAGTGATTTTTTTTTTTTTATTATGTTTAAGGCTTTGATGACTGAGGCCATTAGCATGTAGATTGGTAGAGTTGGTACAGTAGGGTTGGGATGGTCGGTTAGGAACATGTGTATGTGTGGCTAGTGATTGATTTCAGCCACTGTGCCGCGCCAAGCCACTGTCAAACTGATTTAAATAAATGAATAGTTGTATAACTATAATAAAATATAATAATAATTTGATTTAAATACATAAATTATAAGATAAGTAATTGCAGTCTTAACTCATAACTATGCTGCAATAATTAAATATTAAATAATAATATTTGTGAATGAAGTAAAAATACTTCTTATGAATTATAATCGTTCAATTAGAATTGATGATGCTCCACCACCACCATTACAAATAGAAGCTACACCCTTTTGTCCTGGTTTTAATGCATAAGCCAAGTGCACCACAATCCTGGCACCAGACATCCTAAAAAAAATTATTTGATACAATTTATTAAATTATGTACATCGTAAAGTGACATATTTACCCTATTGGATGACCTAAGCTAACAGCTCCACCATGTACATTGATTTTAGATGGATCGAGATTTAATTTCATTATATTAGCTAAAACCACTACACTGAAAGCTTCATTTATTTCCCACAACGCAATGTCATCTTTCGATATACCACTTTTGCTTAACAACTAGAATTAAATTAATAAATTCAAATTATTAATAATGATAATATTTTTTTTTACCTTAGCATGTTGCTTTATATTTGGAAAAATGAATAGTTAAGCACTCTATAGGTTTCAGTCTAGTTAGTGGGGGGGAGTAGGGAGGAATGTCAGAATGACAGTATCTTTCTCTAGAGTCTAGACTAGCGGTTCCAGAGTGGGTAAATTTGAATAGATTCAATATTCATTCAACTCCATCTGAAATTATTTCAACAAAGGAGTGTTTTTTTTTTTTTTTGACTAAGCAACATTGAGTTTGTGTGGGGTATTACTGTTGGAACAATGTAGGGCAAGGATTCATCGCAAAGAATCCGAATGGTCAGTGGTCACCTAACTGGGAGCTTGCTATTCCAGACGATGCTTGACCGCAGCACACATTAGTGATTAGTGACAACAGGATCCAGAAGAATGTCTGATAGAGTTGTTTAGCGACAATAATTTGGCTGTAAGAAATTGGCCAAATTTTTGATTTTAATAAAAGATGAATATCCCCTTCTAAGACTCAACATATTTTAATTCCATTTTTGACTTGTTATTTTTGCAAAGTTAAGTTATTAGTAGTAGCTTAGCTAAAAAATCAAATATTAAATAAAAATCTATTGTGGAAAAGGAAATGAGTGGCTGTGAGCGTCTACATTGTCTTCTAAATTGAAAAATCAATATTTGGGCATAGCTACTGACCACTGAGCAGGGCAGAAGAAAAATTTCCCCCACCTTGTTAACAAATGTTTCCTCGAATACAACATTTAAACGTTTATGAGTAATTAGTAAATATGCTATAAAGTGAATGGCGGCCATAGGTGTCAGTCGCTATGCTCAAAATGTGATAATTATTTTTATGAGACAGAGTAAGTTTGATTCCGAGATTTGAAAAAATGTGCAGTGATATGCAAGCTCACTCATCCATCCCATTAATTTAACATCTAAAAATAAATCTATAAATCTTAAAACAATTAATATGAATTTCTAAAATACCTACATATATAATTATAATAAAATAAATATTTCCATTTATCCATAAAAAAATGTTCTGGTTTTTATTTATTGTTATCTATTTCTATGATTAGTCATTATTTATTAATGGCTTAGGAAAGGGCACCCTGAAAAAACTTTGGGAACTGCCAGTCAGTGGTCTAGACCAGTGGTGGCCAAACAGTCGATCGAGATAGACTGATCAATCTTTAACGATTTCTAAGTTGTTCCACCTTGTTAGAATTTATTAATTATTGTTATACATTTGTCATTTAGTAGATACAGTTATTAAATACATATTTTGGATTAACCTGTTTTGGAAAAACTGGTTTTGGTACGTAAATCTGGTGGCTTCTTATTTTGAACAGGGTTTATTATAAAATTGAACTGTGACAATATTTCTGAGGGCAAGACGGTGCATTTTTACCATTATACCCAATATAATGATCATTATATCGTTTAGAAATAGAGAAAATTTTAACATTTTGTGATGACCATTAACTTTAAAAAACTCGCTGTCTTGCCCTCCAAAATATTGTCATATTTTAATCTTGTAATAGGTGTTTTGTATTTGCTAACACTAAAATTGTGCGAGTTCTACTGCGTAAAAACGTTTTGTCTATGTCGGAGACAACACAATATGGGGGTGTGACGTCCTCATAACTGACTAAGATATACAACGAAACGCTTATACATCAACAGTATAATGCTGATACATTTTAAAATTATTTGGAAATTTAATGTGAAACACTTATTTCTAAACTAAACACTTTTATTTAATTATATTTAAGTATGTTTATTTTTAATAAAAAACATTCTTTTACATTAGGCAATTCTGAAAGAAAAAATATTCCCTCTGTAGAACTCAATCAAAAAAAGTTTGGCCACCCCTGGTCTAGACAGTCGTTTTCCCAGAGAGTGATGCTGCCGAGGAGAAAGACATTCTGTTTCCCATAATAATAATTAAAGTACACTTTAAAAAAGTAATAATACATACTTTGGGTATAGCAAATGCTGGAGCAATAGGAAAATCAATAGGATCAGTAGCACCATCTTGAAATGCAACTACTCTAGCTAAAGGTTTTAAATTTAATTCTTTTACAACATTTTCATTTGTCAAAACTAAAGCTGCAGCTCCATCATTAATCGTTGATGCATTTCCAGCAGTAACAGTTCCATTTTCTTTCTAAAAAAATATATATATATATATATATGTATAAAAAAAAGGATGGTAATATTTACTTGAAAAACCGTATTTAATTTTTTGAACTTTTCGAAATCTATTCTTTTGAATTCTTCATCTTCGGACACAACAATATCAGGTTTACCTTTAAATATTTGAATTAGTTTTAGTCATTAGTTTACATTAAAAAAAGACACTTGATACCTCTTTTTTGAGGAACATTGACTGGAACAATTTCTTGAGCAAAGTGTCCTTGTTTCCACGCATCAGCACTTTTTTTGTAACTGCTTAAAGCAAAATCATCTTGCTGTATTCTACTTATGCCACATTGTTTAGCTGTATTTTCGGCACAACTGCCCATGTGAACTTTATTGTATACATCAGTTAAGCCATCAAACACAATTCCGTCCTAATAGTATAATGAAAAAAAAAAAAATATTAACATTATTATATTTGTAAGAATGTTAAACGTATATAAATAATAAACAGACAGATAAATTCACACCGCCATATTTTGTTTCTCCTCTAGCTAGATAAAATGGTACATTGGACATAGATTCCATGCCACCGGCAACTACTATTTGTTGATGACCACATATCAGACTCTGAGAAGCCAACATGATCGACTTCATTCCGGAAGCACAGACTTTATTTATTGTGGTACATATAGTTGATTTAGGTAATCCTATGAATTGATTATAGTAATTTGTTAAAATGTTTAAGCATAGTTATATTATTATTCACTAATTCACCAGCAAATATTGCTGCTTGTCTTGCTGGCGCTTGTCCAACACCACCTTGACATACATTTCCCATAAAAACTTCCTGAATTTCATCTTTTGAAATTCCAGATCGCTCAACGGCAGCCTTTTGCAAAAATAAAGTTAATGTTTAATTGATTCAACAGTTTTCAATTAACAATACCATAAATCATAAAAGTCAATAAATGTGCAATTATAAAAATTAGTCATTCATTTCACTAAAAATATAAATTTAAATACTTAACATTAATTGATTATCCTAAGATCACTCAGTAATTAACTATTATACTACAATTTTTTGATATGAAAATTGTTCATTTCTTGAAATAAATGAAAATTACCCTGTGCAGTTATGCACTTTTGTTTTTTTTTAATGGTCTTTAATGTATCCGTCTCTTATAAATTTTAGTCTAAAATGTGTGTAAGTATTACTTTTAGTTTCAAAAATTCTAGAATTCCAAGTTCCTATTTTATGCTATTAAAATAAATGAAGTAATAAAAACTTGTATTGAAACAAATATTAATTTTATGAATCATCGTCCAAACTAGTATTTAAAATACCATGTACTCACCTGTATAGCTATAGCACCCAGTTTAGTAGCAGAAAGACTCTTCAATGATCCACCAAAAGAACCAATTGGAGTTCTAGTAGCACTGACAATAAAAACATCTCTCATATTCGAGGTTGTTGATAAAGATCGTTGGGTATAAGTTTTTATTAGGCACTATTGAAATAATATTTTATTAAAAATCATAAAAGTAAATTCATTATATCTCAAATATTGAGTCTGTAATTATATATTTGAAGAGCTTAGCTTAACATATTACCTTTCCTGTTTTAAATCTCATCATGATAATGGTTTTATTGTTAACACTATACAAAATAAATTAGTTAAAATGTGTTATAGTTATTAACTCTTAATAGAGATAAATATTTTTACTTACAGTTTAACTTTGTATATTATTAAATTATTTCCCTATCCAACTTCAAAATATCAGATTTCAATAAAAAAATTTCGAAGATTCCTTTCGCTGATCGCTATTACACAAGCTAATAACAATAGTAATAGCTGACCAGCAGGCTAATGAATAGCTGAAACTAAAAACAAATTATGATTATTTCTTGATAGAACATCTCAAAGTGTAAAGATCACTGAACAGTCGACAGTGGTAAAGATCAAAAGTTCAAACTAGTCACTAAAATAAAAATTACTATCACGTTAACTTGTTGTATTAACAGGTTGATACTTGGTTAATCTAAACTTTTTTGTTCCACCAGCTGTTCTAGCAGTGTGCACTAAATCACTATATAATTTTGTGTTCCTAGTTACTCATTACTGCACTATGCGAGTTTTTTGCACAAAGTGCAGTGATACGTGATAGTAATGATTGTTCTGTGCTTCAGATGACGTCCCAGATGACAAGCTGCGTACGCTACGGTTGCTACTTTAAACCGAGTACTGCGTAGTATAGGAATTATTCATGTTTTTTGCGTTTTTTGGAAAATATATGAATTATTTTGAAGCTTGACCGTCTTTAGATTTTATAGCTTGTACGATTACGCATTTTTGCATGTGCATAAGTATATAATTCATAAACATGTTAATCTTAAGAAACAAATTTGAGCGTAACGATACATATCGATATAAAATGATCGTTCAAACCGGCACATGTGTGTCGTGTGTGTTGTATCAAACAGTATTGGGCTCAGCTTGCTGTGAACAAATATATATACGAGTATAAAATAACTATATATAGTGTTAACAGATTGTATAATTTAATTATTTACACAAAAATAAAAATAATTTTTATGAAATAGTATACGCTGTGTCTAGATACACCGGGCCCGTGTAGATAAAGCGTAAACGGAACCATCCGTGTATACAGTGTGATCACGATTTATGGTAACACTAAATATCTCAGGTGCATGACCTTGTATTGAACTGGGGTTTTCGGGAGGTGATAGGGAGCACTTAAATACATATTTTCAGACCAGTTTCAAATTTTTAGCTCACTCGGTACGCGCATGCACAATACAACTTACTTTTTTT
>NC_042495.1:86747054-86748871 GCF_005508785.2 Acyrthosiphon pisum
CCTGTCAATCTTCAGGACTTAAAAAACAAAATACAAGCAGCATGTGATATTTTAAGTGAAGAACAAATCAAGGCGGCAACTTCGACTGGATTTTTGAGGCGACTTGAATCATGTTTAGAACATAACGGCGAAAATTTTGAACAATTCATAAGATAAATGTATTTAATAGATTTTATTTTTTATTTAATATTAATATTAGGTACTATTAAATTGTAATCGTATTATAAGAGTTATTATTGTTAATATTGTAAAAATAAATTATTATTTGTAAACAGATAAAGTAAATTAAACATTTATTTGGCACTTATTTTATTATTTCCAGTGGTTATAAATAAAAATTTCATTAAATACGAATTATGCATAAATCTAAATTTTGACTTACTCTAACTTGGTCAGTTTTGAATATAGAAAAAAACTGTTGATACAAAAAATGCTTAAAAAAAATACTCTACCTGAATCTGCAGAAAAAAACTGGGGTTGCCATTTAAAAAAAAGTAAGTTGTATTGCGCATGCGCGTACCGAGTGAGCTAAAAATTTGAAACTGGTCTGAAAATATGTATTTGAGTGCTCCCTATCACCTCCCGAAAACCCCAGTTCAATACAAGGTCATGCACCTGAGATATTTAGTGTTACCATAAATCGTGATCACACTGTATATTCGATACCCGGCTGATTTATGCGCATGCGCTTTGGACACCATAATTTTTATTTCTATTTTTTAGATTTTTCCGTGTATCTATAAAAAAAAATAGACATATCTAATGGAAAATATACAAATAAACTAATAAGATATTCTGAGATACTTGGAGAAAGTACTTAATATAATTTATTTATTTAAAATTTAAATTAAATGTAATGAAAAATAAATTTCAAAAAAACATGATTGAAAATTAGTTTGTTTTGCCTATGGATCTTTAATTATTTCACGATATGTGAAATAAAATAAAACTATATGATTTGTACGAATTTTAAGTTTATGTACGGTCCGTTTTTTAGAAAAAAATAGAACAAAATTTAATGCATTACAGAATATACTTAATAATAAATAATTGTTATAAATATTGAAAAAAGTTCATGGGGGGGCAGTGGCGGCTCGTGTGTATGTGCACAAGTGCACGTGCACTACCTACCTACCCAACCTCAAGAAAAATTGAAAACATAAATCACAATAATACAACTAAGTACCTGCTATGTAATTAGGATTATTTTCAAAATATAAAAATGTAAATTCAGAATATAAAGAAAATAATAATATAATAATATTATATTTAATATTTGGAGTGGGTTATTTCGACTGCTAAACGGCCGTCCGCGATGGAACGGTATCGGCGTGTATTATTATAGTATACTATTATTATAGTGGCAGTACTGCAGTTGTGCACACAGTCGTTGTGCACATTTGTACAGTGTAAAAATTAAAGCAAGTCGAAACACGCAGCCCGCGTTATAATGGAATTGGTGTGCACATTTGTTTGTGTGCACATGGCCAATTAAATTGTTTTCAGCGAATTATTTTCGACGTCGCGTCGCAGCAGCGTCGTTGCGCGTCGGCATCGGCATTATTATGTTATTAAAGTTTATTTTTACTCTCGTAGTCTCGTTTATTTATTATATTCCGATTATCAGCTGATAGTAGTCGATCATTATCGGAAATTCAAAACATTAATCGTGACAAATGACAATCGTATTTCTGTTTTTCATCGACGACCGACATTAACGTATATTAATATTATATTATTATTATTTATTCGTGTATTTTTTTTGGATGTGCACTACTTCATAAAAAACCCACGAGCCACCACTGAATTGGGGGGGG
>NC_042495.1:86750627-86762500 GCF_005508785.2 Acyrthosiphon pisum
TACCTTTACCAAAAAAAAATGTCTATCAGAAACTCAAATTAAATTTTTATGGGCGTTTGAAATTCATATTTTTACAACATTTGATATTCACTCGATTTCTTACGTAACGATTTTCTTATTTTGTTGTAATTAAAAAACGAGTGACTGTAGAAACTTGAAAATTTCACTGAATGTTTATATTAGCATTTTCTATATACGATACATTTTTTAAAATAATTTGACTCTTTTTGAGCTGTTTACGGACATTGTAAGTTTTCAATTTTTTTAGTTTTTTTTTTCTATATATATCAATAAAGTTTTATCTGTTGGGCCAAAAAGTGTATAAATTTAATACAAAGTTCCTGATATATTGTTACAATATCAGTTGAAAAATATTAAAAATACATTGGCACAATTTTTTTTTATAAGCATTTAAAGATCAAATTTTGACAAAATTTATCAAATTTTAATTTGAAAAATTATTTTGTAGTTAAAAATTTATAAAATGTTCAATTTTTGTATCTAAGAATTGAAAATTTAAAACAAGATTCCACGTAAGTAATTAATTCTGTTACCAAAAAATCTAAAAAATACATTTACGCAGTTTATTTTTATAGTCATTTTAAGTACAAATTTGGACGAAATTACATATTAAAAACCTAGGATAACTATTTTAGTTATTTTGTTGTGATTGTATAATATTATTCGTGGGTACTTGAAACTTCTAAAGTATACTATTATATATCTATGATAGTACCACGGTTTTTTGTTGATGTATAACGCGTTATAAGTACCTAATAAATATTATGATATGATTAATTTGGAATTTATTATAGGTACCTAATATAATATTATGTCTTATACCTAGACTAACATACCGTCTCCGCTCAGAATCGTTTTTCTTATACAATGATATTATATCATTGAATTCAAATTTAATACCATCCATTATACAGTGACCCACTTGTAACCTACTGTACAGCAGAGCGAAATCCACTCACCCACCTTTTTATATTTATATTGATATTATAGGATAATAAAAAATTACTTCATTACATTTTACATGCATAAAAATGTATTTATTTAATAAAAACAAAATAATATAAATATTGATTGAATTTGAATTTTGTTTACTTGCAACATTTAAAAAAAATATTTTTATGTATTTATTTTGTTAAAATAATGAAACAAACTTTAATATATTTATTTGCGGGTACCTTATTTATCTCTAGTCTTTACTATTGCATTGGAAATAAAAAAAAATAAAAAAATGTTTTTCAAACATGTCAATATTTGATCAAAAATACCGGAAAATTAACTAAAAAGGAAAATATAACCTAAATATGCAAAAACATAACCTAAAAAATTAAAAACGTCAAAAAATGCAAATTAAAAGTTTCATTAATGGATTCGTAGTTACATAATTCAAATAATCTATTTACGAAACTACGTTTCACAAACCCTAAAAAAAATGCATTTTCCTACAAATGCATGGCTCTAGTTATATATAATTTATATAGTACTAAATATAATATATTTATATAATATAAAGTAACCTTTTCTGTTTCATTAAGCAACTTATTTTGAATTAATTTTTTATTAGCATTTATAAATCCATAATTTCTACATAGCAATTGCTGCTGTTGTGTCTGGTGTTAAGGTACCTTACGGTAGAGAGAAAACTATATATAGACATATAGTACGAGATATAAGATGATAATGAATTTCATTGAGTTTTGAAATGACTAGTGCACTTTGCAATAATATAATTCCACCTGAATGCTTCGCCTTTGTGGATTCTAACGTTTTGCAATCATACACGGAAAAATCTAAATAAATAGAAATAAAAATTATGGTGTCTAAGGCGAGTGCGCATAAATCAGCCGGGTATCGAATATATACACGGATGGTTCCGTACGCTTTATCTACACGGGCACCCGGGTATCTAGACACAGCGAATATACACATATTCACATATTATATAAACGCATAATCGTAAAAGCTATAAATCATAAAGAGGGTCATGGTTCAAAATAATGCATATATTTTACGATTTACATAATGCAAAGGACATGAATAATTCCTATTTACGCGGGTTAAAGTAGCAACCCTAGCGTACGCAGCGCAGCCTGTGGCCGTTTAATTGTACGACTTATTTCGGTACGTTTTTTCATGCGCGACTTCGGTAGTCCGTATGAGTTTATACTTTATTCTTCGTCATAATAAAATAAAAATCTTATCATAAACAGTAAACATTTATCTCATGCTACAAAGGTAATAATTCCACAGTTTTCTATATAGTACAGATATGTTTAGATATGTACAGATATAGAAGTCTGTGAATAATTCGGATATTCTTTATTGCCGATTGAAATTGATAAGATGTTCGGGGACGCTGTGTATCATTTAAATGTTATTTTACATGTTCATTGTTACAGACCCACCCCCCCCTCCGGCCTGATAATTGATAAGCTTTCAATCGCCAATACTATCAACCACGAACTACTACATAGGACTGGACACTGTATAAAATAAGGTGGCTGCAAAGTTGTACGGTGGTCGTACGCTTGCTATGTAGCTGCTCTCTGGTGGCATTTTTTATACTGTGCTGTTGTAAATTATTTTATGTGATAAGTCGTGATTAGTCACAAGTGATAACTGAAAAACGATTAAAAATTCAAAAATTCAAATCAACGACAAACTTTTTATATTCACTATTATGTCTAAATAAATGAATGCGTATTACTAGTTACTATGTTGCTACCAATTTGGAAAGTTTTTTTTTTGCGCGATTTCTAACTTGCTTTTGATTAGACATACGTGAGTATTGTCTCATTCTCATGGTAATATAATAAGTAATTATAAATTACATATTTATAATTATATTTAATTACATATATATAAATTTTTCATATTTCATAAGTCTATATATAAATATTATGTTTATAAAAGTAAAATTCTAAATGTAGTAAATCTAGTACGTCACTAGATAGCATCACAGTCGCAAACGTACATACCCGTACAACTTTGTGACCGGTGTCCCACCCTCCCCCTGCCCGGAGTGTCCAGTCCTATGTAGTAGTTCGTGCTATCAACATCAAAATTCAATTTAAATTTATCATTTCTTGCATGACATTTTGTCATGAATCATTATTTAATATTTATCTGTGCGTGATTCGTGATCTTTTCGATTACTTTTTATAGATATTTACGATATAAATTTGAAATGGACCATATAGATTTGAAGGATAATAAGTTGACTTTAGTAAATAATTAAATAGTAGTGTTATATTACTTATATTAGATATAGTGCAACTAATTGTAATTTCTGTTGTTGTCTTAAGGTCGATGATGCAGCTTATTATATACCAAATTTTATAACTGAAGAACAGGAAACATATATAATGGATAAAGTAAATAGTGCGCCAAAACCAAAATGGTGTCAATTGAAAAATAGAAGACTTCAAAATTGGGGAGGTATACCTCATGCCAAAGGACTCATACCCGAAACAATTCCTGATGTAAGTATGATTCACATTTCACTTAGTTATATGCAATTGTGGAGTATAATTTAAACTGCTTGTTGTAGTGGTTAAAAGGATTTGTTGATCGAGTAGAAAGTCTACAAGTATTTCCTAGGACTAACAAACCAAACCATGTGTTAATTAATGAATACTTATCAGGACAAGGAATCATGGTATAAATGTATGATAAGCATAAAACATTATTAGTTTGTAACCAATGTTGTTCTTTAGCCACATTTAGATGGAAGTTTATTTTTCCCTACTATAAGTACTATTAACTGTGGATCTCATACTGTATTGAATTTTTATAAGCCACTTAAGGTAAGACTATAATATTAGATTTTAATATTAAATTTATAATTTTTTTTTTTTGTTTTGTTCATCTGTAATAAAATTATTAAAAAGTTCTACTTGCTTTACATAAAGATAATATAATTTTTGTATCTTAACATATTTTTTAATAAATTATAATTCAGAATAATAATTACTTCCTTATTATCAATGTAGGATTTAATGTTAGAAAAACATACAAAATCTTCACGGACACTCTTTAACAATCTCAGTGGGTAGACAAAATTTTTCCTTTTTTTTATGAAGTAGGACAATATATCTCAATTCATGGGTGATTTTTTTATCACAACTAATTTCAAAAAAATATTAACAATTTAAATTTTTTATAAGACAACATTTTTCTAAAAAAACTTATATTATATTTTTTTATCATTGTATGTGTAAAATAGATAGGAGATTATGTTCTAGAGCAGTAAAATGTATCATAAATTAAATTCATAATCTTTAATTTTAGTACAATAAAATATTTTTATTAACTAATAGGTATTATCTTTTAAATAATATTTTATCATTTTTAGACTGACATTGAAGTTGTATCAAGTGAAAAAGTGTACAGTTTATTATTGCAAAGACGAAGTTTACTCATTTTAAAGGATAAAATGTATACTGAATATATGCATGGCATTGAGGAGATTACCAATGATATCATTGACGACAAAATATCTAACATAACATTTTGTGGATCAAATATACAAAACGGGATTTCATTGACAAGAAATAAACGTATTTCATTAACTATTAGAAATGTACCTAGGGTATCCAAATTAAATTTTAACTCGTTGGTGATAAAAAAATAAACTCATCCATTTTAAAACACAAATATGTACAATAAATTGTTTGAATATATTTTTAAATTCACTTAAAATAATTAATCAAATTTATAATATTTACAATAATAATTTTTTCCTTGTATATATATATTTTTTATAATTAAAAAGTTGTTGGTAAATAAATGTTTTTCTAATGTGCATACCCCTACTATTGGTATTAAATAAAAAATAAAATCAATAGATTTACAAACAATATCAAAGCAGGTTGACATCAATACCAGAATAGATTCATGGTTATTTACAGCACACAGACACAATAAAATTTAACACTTGTAAATTAATAAAAAATATTATGATATTGCAAATATGGCAAAACCATGTCACTCAAAACAATCATTTTTTTTTCTTAACTTACATAACTAAAAATATAAGATTTAAAATTGTAATCTAATATTATTCATTAATATGTATATTTATATAAATATATATCTATGTATATTAGCTATATTATCCTAAATCATATTATGTACAATACATTATTATAAAGAGTTTACAATTTGTCTGTATAATTAATAATTATAATATTAAATGAATTGTACTGTAAGTAATAAATTAACATTTGGAACAATAAGTTTTCATGGAAGTAAACAATTATTTTTTAAACTAGATATTTTTGTGCGTAAGGAATACAAAGTCAATACATTTACAAGAACTTGGTGCACATCCATAATTCTATTGAAATATTTTTTGAAATAAATCAAAACCAAAAAAATAATATAAATTAAGTCATCAATTAGAAAATAATATAGTCTTGTAACTGAATAAATTAGGTTTAGAGAAATTTATAGAAAGATGCCAATGCCAAAAAATAATAATTATAAAATAAAGTCACAACTATTTGAACATGTATAAATGTATTTAATCAAAACATGCGAAGGGAAATACAGTATTTAGAAATGTGATAAATAAGAATAAGAATCAATTATATTTTAAACATTATTATTCATTAAAATAAAGTAAGACATTTAAGTATAGTTGAAAAATATTAATTTCTAAAATATAAAGAATAACTCACAAAAACATTAAAATAGATTATACTTGAAGCACTATAAATATGTTTTACATATAAATACAATTAATTAGGATCAAGTAACAATAATTATTTTAAGTGTTGGCATCGACATCAGGAAATAGTTAAGATTGATGCATATTTCATAAAATCATTAAGTACTATTGTTACAAAAATTATCTATGTAACTTTGAATTACCTTATAAATATTTTCGGATTATTTTGAAATTTAATACTATTAGCTACCTAAGTTATTCAAAACTTAATAAAAAATAATAAACGAAAAAAAGTATAAAATTATAAAAGTTAAACAAGAATGTGAATCAACACATCAAAACAAATTTGTGATATGGTACGTGTTTAACATAAAAAATATGTAGTCTTTCAAGAAATCAGAATTAAGTTAAATTGATAATATTATTAACAAAATGAATTTTTAAATATTGTTCAAACAAGTAGACTATATTACTTACAAAGTGTGTTATAATGTCTATCATCATTTACGATTTCTTAGTGTTTTTCGATCGTTGGGGTTATTTTTAACTATTCCAATACCAGCAGTAGTTATTTTTGCAGAAACAGCATTTCCTGCATCTATAAAAAAAAAAATATATATATAAGAAGTCCAATATCAAAAGATTATTTTTACACAGCAAATTTCGGTTTAACAGAACCAACATATGTTGTTGGATTTTTATGTTAGAGATTATTTACCTTTTTGTAATAACATTATCAAGATTATATTCATAGGATTTTTTTTGATAATTTAATTTTAAAGTGAGTTACAATTATGTAAAATATTAGTTATTTAATTTGTATAATTTGCTCTCATATTTAAGTACTAAAAGTGTATGAGGTACCCTAGATAACATATTTACATTTAATTTTGATAATAAGTGAATTAACTCTGATATTAAAGGTAACAACATTAAGTTCAGTCAGCTGAACACATATTTACTATGCTGTTAACAAGACTGAGACAATATATGTGGGTATTAAAAAAATAATTGAAATGGAGCCAAAGATACAGATATTTTCACCGTTGTGAATTTTTCAGAAGCATTGATCTAATTGTTTGATTGTATATATAATGTTAAGAATAATTTTTACTTCTAGTTTTTGATGATCTCTCTGAAGGTAGTGGAACAGCTGGAGATTTTGGTTCTACTTTCTTGGAAGACTTTTTATCTACATTGTTTTCTTTTTTTTGTTTTGTAGCAATTATTTCTCTTTTCTTCACTGCTGATGAAACAGACGCCAGTACATAAGTCGGTTTAACAGGAGTTTGTGTTTTTCTAACTGATGGTTGTTTCGGTTTTGACATATTGCCTATTATTTTTTTAGCGGGTTCTTTTGCAATAACTTTTTTTTTCAAAACTTTTTTGTTTGATGACCTGTTTTGGTTACTATTGTCTTCTTCATCATCATTCTCGTCACTCTCAGATGACGAATGCCCAAAATCATAAGATGGTTTTTTCTTAGACAACCTAGATGACTTTTTCACTGGTTGTTCATCAGTTGATACCTTCCTTTTTAAAGTTATGCTTTTTTTGCTACCTTTTTTCTTTGTTAGTTGAGCTTCGTCTTTGAACAAACTTACGTCCACTAAAATAATCATAGTTTAAATATTACAGTGATTGAAAAAAAAGCACTTTAATAATTAGCAAAAAATAGCATTAATAATAATTGAATATTATGTTTGGTACTGGTTTGTTATGTCCCTGCCTAAAGAGTTTATAACCTAATAATTTATTAGGAACCCAAATAATACGCTCACTTTAAAAAAAAAATATATTATTATGGAAGGTGGCTAGAGCATAACCCTGAGTGGCGGGGATATAACAAACCAGAACCCAATGATTTAATTACAAGAATAATACATACACCCATCCGGATGTTCTTCAGTTACTGAAGGTTTCTCTGATCCTTTTTCAACATCAATAGATCGTTTCAAAATATTTTCAATTCTTAACTTTTCTTTTTCAGGTAGTTTCCATTGTTCTTTCTGAATTTTTTTTAATGTTATATTTGTCAAAATACAATCAAACTCTGTAAGAATTAAATAATAATTTATTTGATTTTAGTAGGTAAATCATTAAAATTTAAAATAAATAAATAAACTTAATTTCAAGTTCTAATTAAAATACATTTTGCTTTAAAATCCACTATTGATTAACAATTCTATAAGACACCGACTAATAGGTACCTAACCTAACTTATCCAATTAAAATGACTTCTTTTTAAATTATGAGCTTTTATTTATCCATCTCACAGGTTCTCAAACTTATTTAAACAACCTTTGAGAATCGATAATTTTCTAGAGCCCCCAATATTTTTTAAACTTACTCTCTCTCTTACTCTGTAGTAAATCTTAAAAACAGTAGTTATTGTAATTATTATATTTAAATACGCCATATTTTATATCTGAGTTCAAATTATATGTATAACGAGAAGAATACAAATATATAATTAAAACGCATACTTGATCATATTTAAAATTATATTATTTATTAAAGTTGAAATATCAACCACTAATCTGAATCATATTTAAAAGTATTTGTATTAAAAATTAAAATTCAATATATAACATATCTTATATGAAGGATAAACCTGATGCTTTTTAATGAGTTCAGGCTTGAACTTAATTAAAAATAGATTCAAGTGGAATTATGCAGACATGACGTAATAGACATTTAATTTTAATTAAAAGAAGAACATAATTTATCACTTTTTTTTAATTCACCATAAGCACTCTATCCCGCTCCAACGCACACACAATTTCTTTGGGTATTATACCGGCCTGGAAGTTGCAACCGCACTCAGGGAGGACACTATTGGCAACTTTGAGTTATATTTACAATATTACCTCCTTATAATGGAATCACTGGGTACCAACTGATTTTTACGTTTGACTACTGTGATTTTCCACTATAAGCTAGGAGATTTCTGTCTTATGTGTCTTGGGGGGTCTGTTATAATTTGTAAAGAGGTTCTGTATATAATATATATAATGAAAAGAAGAATTACATGCACTATATATAGAAAAAAAAATACACGCATAAAATAGTAATTCAAAATGTTTGCGTTACCTGTATGGTCATAAAAATCTGGCGTAAACTCATCATTTGGATGTTGAGTTAGCCATCGAATACGAATGCGGCGACTAGCTCTATGAATATTTTGCATAGCTTGACATAAGTAAAACCCTCCATCTTCATTTCTTACAGCCAAAAATTCATTTCTGAAGATAAATTAATATTTTTTTAATAATGTATTACATCACACGGTCTATAAAAATGTATTAATGGCTCTGAAATATTACTTGTAAAACACTGTTAATTTGTCACTATTGATTTTTGAAGATACGGGTTTTTCAGAAATTTTAGAAATATGATGCATTTCTGGCAACAATGATAATTGGAAAGGTTGTGTAGGAAGTCTAGTACGCTTTGATTTTATTTCTTCAACAGGTGTATCCTTTTTCAATGACTTTTCTTTCTTATCGTCTTCTTCTTCTAGTTGCTTAAAATAATTTAAAAAAAAAAAAAATCAGTTAGATAATTTATAGCTAATTATTTATAAGGTGGATAATTATTTAATAGACTTTTAGTTAATATTTAATTAGTTATGCTACAAAAATGTTTGTACACACAAGAAAACAATAATATGTATACCGAATGAAGCTAATAATGATATGGCAATTTTCCATCAATATTATCAGAATTTACAATGTATCTTCTTTCTTCACAGTAGTTACTAGTTACAAAATTCTGGTAAATTTCATCTTAACTATTTTAAGTCTATTTAATATTAAAAACTTACTTTATGTTCTCTTTTTCGTCGTACACTAACTTTTGAAGTGTTTACAAGTGCTTGTTCAGCTTTTTCAGAAGAAACAGTTGGCCCTTGGTTTGTTTCCGCTGCAGTCTTAATTTCAGGGGAATCTTGACTGATTTTTGCATCATGTTCTTTTGGTTTAGAAACTAAATTTTCAGTTTTACGTAATTCTTCAGGTTTAATAGGATCACTTATAGATGTTACAATGACTTCTGGCAAAACTACTTTATCGGTTTGAACAATTGGCAAGTTATTCTTATCATCTTTCTTTTGAGATAGATTTTCAACTTCTGATATTTGAGGTTTCACTTCAGAAAGAGGAGATTCATTTGCGATTTTAACGTTAACAGAATTATTTACCTGATTGTGTAGTAATTGTGATTCAATTTTAGGCAGGGCTTCTTCAATTTTTTCACCAATTGCTTTTGTATCAGGTATACCATTACAAGCAGTAGATTTTGGAACAATATTTTCAACAGAAGTCATAATAGGCGAAGGGATAACAATTGGAATATTTTTATGTTCATTAACAAGACTCAAAGGTTGAGCTGATTGAGAAGTATTTAAATTAAGTGGAGTTAAATTCGGTGGTTGTTGTACTTTGGAAGGTGAAGAATTTGAAATAGTAGGAGGAGCCAATACTGTTGGCAAAGGCTGTTTCACTGGAGAGTTCATTGCTCCAATACTATTCATGTTTAAGAAGTTAAATTCAATCTGAAAATAATAAAATATACATATTATAAAACTATATCATTTAGGGCCTGTTTTACAATCATAGTTTAAACCTCGGTTAAGCCTAACCCACTGATTTTACCAGCCGAATTCGGTGGTTTAACCTTGGTAAAACGATTGTAATATGGGCACTTAGTAGTTTTTTTTTAACCAGAACAAATGAAATTGTAGATTGATTTGGTGGAGAAGGATAGTTATTTGAATTACATTATCTTTACCATCAACATTAAAAATAAAGATAAATTAATAATATCTATGCTACTTATATATTACATTAATTTAACAATAACAAATAAGCCTAGATAGTTATTTCAATATATTATTAATTGGGAGAAAGTATTTTAAGGCATAAGTACACCTAACATATATAAACATCCTATTAGATGTATCAGAAAGCATTATATTTTGTTATTAAGGATAATGATTTATTTTAAGCTGTCATGTAACATTTAGTAAAAATTCCTTAATGTTTTTTAATAACCACACTTTACACTGATACATTTTTTTTTATACATAAAGCAACAAGTACCTTTAGGTGAAACCTCTAATGAACATAATTGTTCAATTAAAAATAATATTTTAATAACAATTTTAGTTTATACAATTTATTAAACACTTATTAATTTAATTAATTTAACATTATTCATTGATATTTAGTAACATACATATAATTTATTATGTAGATATAGGTACCTTAAGTTATTAAAATGTCTGTAAATAAAATGATACCAAACTACATCAAGAATTTAGACATAAATCACTAATAAACATTACTTGATTATAATTTCTACAGTGGAATTTTATTTTTATGTAATTCATATGAATTTATCTTATCTTTAATGTTAGTAAATAGTTAATAAAATAATACTATTGAGAATATTTAACCATAATAAATAATAAAAATGTATGTTATAGACATAGATTTGTATATCATACTTACATATTAAAATCATGACATTTATTTCCTTAAAAATGATATAGGTATTTCAATGACATCAGAAAATGTTATTAATGCTTTAAATGTTACATTTTTAATAAAATTTAATTTTAATAATTATTTTCATTAGGTACCTTATAATAAATGATACTAATTAGCAATATTCATCAACATTTCAATATTCATTAAAGCCTATCATAAGTGACTGTAATACATAATATTATATAAGACATTTAGTCTGTTAATGGATTTATAATTTCCTATAATATATTTATATTACGTCTTCTTAAATATATCTCCTCAAATTTTTAAGACATCAATCTTTTTTGACATAATGAAAGTAAAATAATATATTAATTATCTATGTACCCCGGGTGGTAAAGGACACTATGTCTATCTTTTAAGAAATTGAGTTAGCTATATCTTTGTTGTACATTTATTGCTCTATGTAAAGGTATATGGCACCAAGTCAGTTATCATTAGTAATGGAAATAAAACCATGTCCATTTTTTTAGAGGTAAAGAACATCATCTATCTCCTATAAAATTACTGTCTTGTGACATAGTATTGTTTACCTTCAGGGTACAGATATTTAAGTGCACTACATAACAATTAATGGAATATTAGGTGTAGTTTGTATAAAATTCAAACCATTAGTTAAAAAAAACTACATC
>NC_042495.1:86762600-86770422 GCF_005508785.2 Acyrthosiphon pisum
GATACCATTTTTTTATACTTTTTACATGTTAAAAAAATTGGACCCCCCCCCCTTTGAAAAATTCCTGGGTACGCCCCTGCTATAAATTCTATTTTACTGATATTTGAAACAAACAAAAACATTTTTATTGATATTTGTAGAAAAAAAATCAAATTCAAGTAAATATAAATAGCTCAAAATGAGTCAAAATATTTTGAACATTTTATCATGTATAGAAAATTAGAAAATAAATATTTGGTGAAAATAAGTTAAAGTATCAACGGTTAAGTTATTAACTTCGATATGTATAAATTATTAAAAAAAAAACAATAAATAGATTTTACAAGATAAATTAAAAAAAAGTGGGTAAGTGGATGTCGCTCTGTTGTACAGTAGTGAGTAGGTTACAAGTGGAGTTAAATTTGAATTCAATGATACATAATATCATTGTATAAAAAAAATAATTCTGAGCAAAAATGGTCAGTCAGCCTATTATATTACCTACTAAGTAATTTATATATAACCTATTTATGTGGAACCTTGTTCAGTCCTTGGCTATAAAAGTTGAACATTTTATACATTTTTAACTACAAAATAATCATTTAATTTTGTGAAAATTCAAACTTTAAATACTTATAAAAAAAAACTGAGCACATGTATTTTTAATATTTTTCAATTGCTATTGTAACAATATATCAGGAGCCTTGAATTAAATTGTCGCGCTTTTTACGCAACAAATAAAATTTTATTGATATTTATAGAAAAAAAACTAAAAAAAGGTGGAGAAGTGGATGTCGCTCTGCTGTACAGTAGGTTACAAGTGGGTCACTGTATAATAGATAGTATTAAATTTGAATTCAATGATATAATATCACTGTATAAGAAAAACAATTCTGAGCGGAGACGGTATGTCAGTCTAGGTATAAGATGTATTATATACTTATCTATGGTATTAAAAAAAAAATTGACCAATAATAGGTACCTATCTATAATAAATTCCAAATTAATCAAATCACAATATCCATTAGATACTTATAAAGCGTTATACATCAACTACAAATCGTAGTACTATCATAGATATATCATATATAATAGTATACTTTATAAGTTTCAAGTACCCACGAATAATATTATACAATCACAACAAAATAACTAAAATAGTTATTCTAGGTTTTTAATATGTAATTTCGTCCATATTTGAACTTAAAATGACTATAAAAATAAACTGTGGTTATGTTTTTTTTAGATTTTTTGGTAACACAATTAACTACTTACGTGGAATCTTGTTTTAAATTTTCAATTATTAGATATAAATGTTGAACATTTTATAAATGTTTAACTACAAAATATTTATTCAAATTTAAATTTGATAAATTTTGTCAAAATTCGATCTTTAAATGCTTGTAAAAAAAAATTATGCCTAAGTATTTTTAATATTTTTCAACTGCTATTGTAACAATGTATCAGGAGCCTTGCATTAAATTTTCACGCATTTTTACCAAACAAATAAAATTTTATTGATTTTTATAGAAAAAAAAACTAAAAAAATTTAAAACTGACAATGTCCGTAAACAGGTCAAAAAGAGTCAAATTAATTTAAAATTTTTATCGTGTATAGAAAAGGCTAATATAAACATTCAGTGAAATTTTCAAGTATCTACAGTCATTGGTTTTTTAATTACAACAAAATAAGAAAATCGTTATATGAGAAATGGAGTGAATCAAATGTTGTAAAAATATGAATTTCAAATGCTCATTTCTAGTAGACATTTTTTTTTTTGAAAAGGGTAGACAAACATATGAGGAATCTTGTATTACATTTTCAAATCTTAGATTCAAAATTAAATTTTTCATGAATTTCTAACTCAAAATAATTTGCAAATTTTCGTCATTTTTACGTATTTTGTCAAATTTGAACTTTAAATGCTTGTAAAAAAAAATTGTGACTATGGATTTTTAATTTTTTTCATCTGACTTTGAAACAATATAATAGGAACCTTCTATTAAATTTTCAAGTTTTTTTAACCAACAAATAATATTTTATTGATTTTTATAGAAAAAAAATAGAAATTTAAAATGTCCGTAAACAACTCAAAATAAATCAAAATATTTTGAAAATATTATGATGTATAGAAAATGCTGATATAAACATTTAGTCAAAATGTCTTGTACCTACGGTCATTTGGAGTTGCACCAAAAACCAAAATCGATATTTGAGAAGATTATTAAAGATAAAAGATTATCTTGAGAAAAATATAACATACATTTTCAAAATCACATAATGACAATGCTTTATAAGTTTTCATAAATTTTAAATTATTATAAAAGTACTTTGAAATCATACAGGATGGGTGGCAGCCGGGAGCCGAGAAGATTTTAGCCATGAATTTGGAGGGTGGGACTGAGAAATATTGAGATACATAAATAAGTGACACTCTACTGTATAATATATTGTATTATATACAATACAAACAAAATCAACAATAATTACAAATGTCACATAATAATATATTTGTTATTTCTATGGTAACCAATAACCATGGTCAATTTTACAAATATTTTTTTATTAAAGAATTTCCTCTATATTTTTATAATATATTTCCATATTTCTATTTTGAAAAAATGTTTTTCCGTATTCAAATGTAGATACCATTATGGCACATGCAGGTGCTACTTTGATAATCCTTGGAACTAAACCACTAAAAATTCCACGAGTTCCATTTGTTTGATATATGTCAATAATTGCTTTGACTGTCCATTTGGAAGCTTTTCTAGGAGGTTCTGAAATAACTACTAAGTATTTAATTTATTCAAATATATAATTTAATTATTATTTTATAGTTATTTTTATTACTAACCTGTAATAATTTCTTTTTCAGTTAATTCAATTTGACGAATGGTTTTGACAACATCAAATGGTGTTGTTAATGCTGCGGCTAACTAAAACATTTAATCTTAATTAAAATATTAAAAAATAAAAAATTTATTAAAAATAATATTCAATAGATTTTGGAATTAATTATTTTGTAGTATTCTGATATATTTCTGTAATATTTAGTTTCTTCAATTTAATTAAATTGTGATATTTATTGGTTATTTCAAAAAACATAAACACAATTTTGTTATTAAATAATACGATACACTTAGAACAAAAAAACCTATTTTTAATGGGAGGATTTTTGCACTGGGTAATTACAACACACTGATAATTTAAACTAATCTGTCAACCTGTTATGAAAATCCTGGATATCTTATAGTAATATAGGCAGTAAAAATATATTTTTAATAAATATTCAATACTAATACATAATTTGTCTAGGTAAATTAACAAGAATCTCCAACATTCTTTATTTTATTAAAAAATGTAAGATATGAGTTTCTATACACGTTAATTTATTGAGATTTAATATGAATAAATTAATCCTCATAGGCTATAGTGATTGTTATGCTTATTATATTTTTAAGTAACAATTTTAATTAAATTAAACTTTATTACCGCTCCAGCTATGCTCCCTGCTAAAAAGTTGTACATAAATGATGTTGGTTGGCCTGATATTTGTTTAATATGTTCATACATAACCCAATATATACCTTCAAAAACATTATAATAGAAATAATTTTCATAATTATCTATTAATTATTTAATCAATAAAGTAATTGTAGAAAATAATTAATGTATTTAAATAATCAACATTCCAATTTTTAGTACCTTTATATCCTTTATAAGGACTAACAAAAATAAACGATACAATTTTAAAACCAAAATGTAATAAAAAAAGTATAACTCACCAGAAAATGGAACATCTCTAAGAAGTGTGGAACCAAGACCTTTCCATAGACCTTTATAGCCATGATATTCTAATAAACTTTGCAATGCTTGATGGACTTCTAAATAACTAAGTTTTTTTGATTGCATTTTGGTACGTATGAGTTCTAATGGACTGACTGATGTAGCAGCTCCAAAACGAGCCACACATCCTGATATACCAGAAATCCACAAAGGTTGATTTTGATTATTGTTTGCATAAAATGGTCTAGTTAAATCATGAAGATAACATCGTATTTGTTCATATGATACAAAATAAACAATTGTGGCAGGTACTGCAAGTATTAATGTTGGACTTAACCCACTCCATAAAGATAAAATTCCTTCATTTTTGCTGATTTGTTTAAAAGCATCCTAAAAAATTAAAAATATTTTTTAAGGTTTTTAAATCATTTCAATAAACTAAAATATCTTTACAATAGTTCCATTAAATTGGCTAGGCCTGTTGTACCATTGGACATTTCTGTAATAAGGACTATCAAAGGTATTTTTTTTTAATGTATTACATGGACAAATATGATCCATTAAACCATTGGAATAAAAAAAACATTTATGTTTACTTGTTATTCTAGATTGTGCTTGCATGCGTACTTTTATGACATCCAATGGAGTAACTAAAAATGTGTAAATTCATATTATGATTTAATTTTCAAACACATTATAATACAAAAAAAATACTAACCAAAAAAGGAAGTAATTAACGCTCCTGTACAAGCAGCAGCCATTTGTTGAACTGGTTTTATTCGAAACTGAGGGTCATCAATCAGTAGTTTATTATTTGATTTATACTTAGAATCCATGACTTTTTAAATATTTTGTCTAAAATAAAAATCTTTATTAAATATCTATTACTTGTATTATTTATCTTCATTTTGAATTTTGAAACAAATACTGGTTTAAACCAATTAAAGTAACCTCAGTAGATAAGAGTTAAAAGTTGACAACTATTAAATTACAAATATTTTATTGAACAAATGTAATTTTCAACAAAACTCAGAACTAAATTGATGTTCTTATTTATATAACATTAAAAAAAAATTATCATAAAAGTAATAATAAATTAGTTGATTTTTTATACGTACTCACTAATCGGTTTTTATACATTCAATACATTAGACAGCTATAAATTGGAGATTCCATTTTTTCCATCACCATTGTAATGATATAAGTATAATAGAATATAGCATAAATGAAAATGAAAATACAAATTACAGCTTTGTAAAGTTATTTTGTTTCAAAATAGTACGCCGAAAAAAGGGCTACTGATTTTGAAATTATATATAATAAATTGAATTTAAGTCATGAACTTCACCTTCAAGTGTATGACTGAATTGTGTGAATTAGTGATTAGTAAATACTAAATGACTGAAACTTTGAATGAGTGTGAACGATAATAGTAATTACCATACTCATGGGCAATTATTGGCATACTGGCAAATATGAAATAGCAATACTCCTCTATAGACGCATAGCATAAAATAAACATTTATGTTTTATCTACGAGAAGTGGGTGTAATACTTGTAATAGCCGTATAGACTTCAATACGATCTACTACACCAAAATACTAAGTAGAAATCTGTGTATTGCCATTTGCCACATTAGTGATTAGAATCTGGTTAGGTTAGTCCGTCGCACGATTAAAGATAATATACTGGTTGCGCAACGATCTATGATAAGAACATAAAATGTGGTTCCCGAAGTGTCCTTGATAAACTACGATCATGGACCTTAATTTATAGCGTTTTCGATTTGACAAAATAGTGTGCACTGAAATTCCACTGGCACAGAGCAAGTGTTGCATGAAAATTGCATTAGTTTCTTATAAATCGAATACATTTATGTGTAATATTATAGAAAACAAAATATGTTGACATGGGAAGAAATACAATTCTTAATAGGGCCGCCGTAATTTATTCCCCGTTTTCGAGAAAAACGGTTCATATTTATAAAATGCACTCATTGCACTGACAAAATCGGCGGTGCAAAAAATGCGCACTCAGTGCGCACGAGTGTTGTCAATGCAATTAAATCGAATACAAAACACCGCACCAGTTCACTGAATATTGGTCAAATCGAATACGTTTTTGCACTCAGTGCGCACCGAGTGCAAAACGTGCGTCAAATCGAAAACGCTATTAGTAAAAGGTCTATGGCTACGATAAACTGTTGATAAGAACTAACGACTAGCGCTCTCATTATATTATCACCGCGCATCAGTGTATTGTACTGCTACAAGTTCTAATAGCCTAATAGAGCGCGCCGTAATAAATAAGTAATTGACATCTAGATTGTAGATTGTACGAAGAAACGAACATCAGTAGATACGTATTCGTTTATCATGGTGTTCGCATAGGTATCACGTTATTCGTTATTACTTATTTATTAACCTATATTACAATACGTAATCTTGTATTTTAGATTCTGAGTGGAACGATGAATGTATTGATTTTACAATGATGTGTGTTTTTAGATTCTGAGTGGAACGATGAATGTATTGATTTTACAATGATGTGTTTTTTTTTTTTATTTTTTTTTTAATTTTTTTTTAAATTTTTTTTTGTGTCTGTCATCACCTTTTAGGACAGTAAAACTGCTTCGATTTTCTTCAACAGTAACTTTTATGATTGGAAAGTGAATCTAGTTGGTACTTTGGGGGGTCAAAAGTAAAAATTTCCCAGTAGTTTTCAAAAGCGACGTGAAAAACAAAAGAAAAATTAAGGAAAAACTGGAATTTTTACGCAAAATCGATTTTTAACAAAATCGATTTTGGTTTTTGGTGTATCTCTAAAACAAATGACCGTAGATATATGAAATTTTCACAGGTTGTTTATATTTGCATTTTCTATACACGGTAAAATTTTGAAAATATTTTGATTTATTTTGAGCTCTTTACGGACATTTTCATTTTCATTTTCCATTTTTTTTTTAGTTTTTTTTCTAAAAATATCAATAAAATTTTATTTGTTGGGTAAAAAATTTTGAAAATTTAATAGAAGACTCCTAGTATATTGTTTCAAAGGCAGATGAAAAATATTAAAAATCGTTAGTCACAGTTTTTTTTTATAAGCATTTAAAGTTCAAAAAATGACAAAATATAGAAAAATCACGAAAATTTGCAAATTATTTCTAGTTAGAAATTCATAAAAATTTTTCTTTTTAAATCTAAGATATGAAAATGTAATACAAGATTCCTTATAAGATTATCTACCTTTATCAAACAAAAAATATCTATAAGAAAGTCAAATTAGATTTTTATGATCGTTTGAAATTCAAATTTTTACAACATTGGATATTCACTCGATTTCTCATGTAGCGATTTCCTTAAAATATTTTGACTCTTTTTGAGCTGTTTACGGACATTTTCAGTTTTAAATTTTTTTAGTTTTTTTTTCTATAAATATCAATAAAGTTTTATCTGTTGGGCCAAAAAGTGTATAAATTTAATACAAAGCTCCTGATATATTGTTACAATATCAGTTGAAAAATATTAAAAATACATAGGCACAATTTTTTTTTATAAGCATTTAAAGATCAAATTTTGACAAAATTTATCAAATTTTAATTTGAAAAATTATTTTGTACTTAAAAATTTATAAAATGTTCAATTTTTGTATCTAAGAATTAAAAATTTAAAACAAGATTCCACGTAAGTAATTAATTCTGTTACCAAAAAATCTAAAATATACATTTAAACAGTTTATTTTTATAGTCATTTTAAGTACAAATTCGGACGAAATTACATATTAAAAACCTAGGATAACTCTTTTAGTTATTTTGTTGTAATTGTATAATATTATTCGTGGGTACCTACTTGAAACTTCTAAAGTATACTATTATACATCTATGATTTTACCACGGTTTTTTGTCGATGTATAACGCGTTATAACTTATAAGTACCTAATAGTTATTATGATATGATTAATTTGGAATTTATTATAGGTATCTATTATAGGTCAATTTTTTTTTAATACCATAGATAAGTATATATATGTCTAATACATAGACCAGGGGCGTCT
>NC_042495.1:86779632-86780825 GCF_005508785.2 Acyrthosiphon pisum
TAGAAAATGCTAAGATAAACATTCAGTCAAAATTTCATATATCTACGGTCATTTTTTTTAAAGTTACACCAAAAACCAAAATCGATTTTCTCGAAAACAGATTTTGCGTAAGAATTCCCGTTTTTCCTTAATTTTTCTTTTGTTTTTTCTACGGCGCGTTTGAAAACTATTGACTTTTTGACCCCCCCAAAGAACCAACTAGATTCACTTTCCTATCAGAAAAGGTACTGTTGAAGAAAATCCAAGCACTTTTACTGTCCTAAAACGTGATGACAGACACAAAAATAAAAAAAAATAAAAAAAAAATAAAAAAAAAACACACATCATTGTAAAATCAATACATTCATCGTTCCACTCAGAATCTAAAATTATAAGTTATTTTAAAGTACAAAAAACAATTAGTATGCTGTAAAAAATTGTAATTAATTCAACTGTTCAAGTAATTAAATTTTTCGAACAATTTTTAAGTTTAGTTTTGATATTAATTTTCGTTCACTAGTTTCAATAGCGTGCTGTTAGTTTTAGTATTAGAGTGATTTGACCTATTATCAATTTTTTAGATAATAACATCATCTATCCTTAAGCGTTGGTTTTTATTCGATATTTTAATTTTTAAGTGAGATATGAGCATTTTTAATTTTAGATTCTGAGTGGAACGATGAATGTATTGATTTTACAATGATGTGTGTTTTTTTTTATTTTTTTTTGTATCTGTCATCACTTTTTAGGACAGTAAAAGTGCTTGGATTTTCTTCAACAGTACCTTTTCTGATAGGAAAGTGAATCTAGTTGGTACTTTGGGGGGTCAAAAGTAAAATAGTTTTCAAAAGCGCCGTGAAAAACAAAAGAAAAATTGAGGAAAAACGGGAATTTTTACGCAAAAACTGTTTTTGGTGTAACTTTAAAATGAATGACTGTAGATACATGAAATTTGCACTGGTTGTTTATATTTCCATTTTCTATACATGATAAAATTTTCAAAATATTTTGATTTGTTTTGAGCTGTTTACGGACAATTTCAGTTTCCAATTTAATTAGTTTTTATTTCTATGAATGTCAATAAAACATTATTTGTTGAGTAAAAATACTTGAAAATTTAATACAAGCTCCTACTATATTGTTACAATGACATTTGAAAAATATTAAAATCCTTAGTCACAGTTTTTTTTTATTAGCATTTAAAGTTCAAATTG
>NC_042495.1:86780875-86781973 GCF_005508785.2 Acyrthosiphon pisum
AGACGGTATATCATTCTATGTATTAGACATATATATACTTATCTATGGTATTAAAAAAAAATTGACCTATAATAGGTACCTATAATAAATTCCAAATTAATCATATCACAATATCTATTAGGTACTTATAAGTTATAACGCGTTATACATCAACAAAAAACCGTGGTAAAATCATAGATATATAATAGTATACTTTAGAAGTTTCAAGTACCCACGAATAATATTATACAATCACAACAAAATAACTAAAATAGTTATCCTAGGTTTTTAATATGTAATTTCGTCCAAATTTGTACTTAAAATGACTATAAAAATAAACTGTGTAAATGTATTTTTTAGATTTTTTGGTAACAGAATTAATTACTTACGTGGAATCTTGTTTTAAATTTTTAATTCTTAGTTACAAAAATTGAACATTTTATAAATTTTTAACTACAAAATAATTTTTCAAATTAAAATTTGATAAATTTTGTCAAAATTTGATCTTTAAATGCTTATAAAAAAAAATTGTGCCTATGTATTTTTAATATTTTTCAACTGATATTGTAACAATATATCAGGAGCTTTGTATTAAATTTATACACTTTTTGGCCCAACAGATAAAACTTTATTGATATTTATAGAAAAAAAAACTAAAAAAATTTAAAACTGAAAATGTCCGTAAACAGCTCAAAAAGAGTCAAAATATTTTCAAAATTGTATGGTGTATAGGAAATGCTAATATAAACATTCAGTAAAATTTTCATGTATCTGCAGTTATTCGTTTTTGAATTACAACAAAATAAGGAAATCGCTACATGAGAAATCGAGTGAATATCCATTGTTGTAAAAATTTGAATTTCAAACGATCATAAAAATTTAATTTGACTTCCTTATAGATATTTTTTGTTTGATAAAGGTAGACAATCTTATAAGGAATCTTTGTATTACATTTTCATATCTTATATTTAAAAAGAAAAATTTTTATGAATTTCTAACTCGAAATAATTTCCAAATTTTCGTGATTTTTCCATATTTTTGTCATTTTTTGAACTTTGAAATGTTTATAAAAAAAACTGTGACTAACGATTTTTAATATTTTTCATTTTGCCCTTGAAA
>NC_042495.1:86783642-86795637 GCF_005508785.2 Acyrthosiphon pisum
TTTTAAATTTTTTTTTCTATAAATATCAAATAAAATTTTATTTGTTTGGTAAAAAGCGTGAAAATTTAATGCAAGGCTCCTGATACATTGTTACAATAGCAGTTGAAAAATATTAAAAACACATAGGCACAATTATTTTTTATAAGCATTTGAAGTTGAAATTTTAACAACATTTATCAAATTTAAAATTGAATAATTATTTTGTAGTTAAAAATTTATAAAATGTTCAACTTTTATATCAAAAGATTGAAAATTTAAAACAAGATTCCACTTAAATATTTAATTCTGTTTCCAAAAATTCTAAAAAATACATAAGCAAAGTTTATTTTTATAGTCATTTTAAGTTCGAATTTGGACGAAATTACATATTAAAAAACCTGGAATAACTATTTTAGTTATTTTGTTGTGATTGTATAATATTACTTGTGGGTACTTGAAACTTCTAAGTATACTATTATATATGATATATCTATGATAGTACTACGATTTGTAGTTGATGTATAACGCTTTATAAGTACCTAATGGATATTGTGATTTGATTAACTTGGAATTTATTATAGATAGGTACCTATTATTGGTCAATTTTTTTTTTAATACCATAGATAAGTATATAATACATCTTATACCTAGACTAACATACCGTCTCCGCTCAGAATTGTTTTCTTATACAGTGATATTATATCATTGAATTCAAATTTAATACTATCTATTATACAGTGACCCACTTGTAACCTACCGTATAGCAGAGCGACATCCACTTACCCACCTTTTTGATATTTCACATACATATATCTTGTTTGAAATGAAAATTTCGAAAAATTGACAACGCTTAAGCACAGATAATGTTCTTACCTAAAAGTTTTATAATAGGACAATTCACTCTAGTATCAAAACTAACAGCACACTATTCAAACTAATGAAGGACAATTAGCTATGTCATGCGTGTGTAAGACGGAGACAACAAATGTATGTGTATATAGCGTCCTCTTAATACATATGGCTTATCATCAATATTATGTAATCCATACATAATATTATATTAACAATTAATGTATACGGTATAGTATACAGTAATCGATTTATGAACCTTAATAACTAATACCTGCAGGCTGCAGCAGTGCAGCCTGCCGGGCCAAGAAGTTCTAGCAAATGCATATTTTTTTTGGTATTTCTATTAGAACGTCCAAAATAAGTAATAAATTTGTTTCATACTTCCCTGATGACATATATACGAAATTTGATTTTGCTAATTTAAGCGGGAGGGCATAAAAATCCGAAAATATCGTATTCGATCCGCATTTCAGGCTTTAGCCGAAAACATTTATATTGCACAAGTATTTTAGACGACATTATTTGGAACTTTTCTCTTTTACCGGACACCCTTATTTTTGCTGTTTTTTCTTGTCTTAACTCTTAACGTATGTAGTTAAGAGGATGCTGTACTCACATAATATGTTGTCTACTTGTCTCCATCTTAAGCTATACGGTTTCCCTGCAGCGTCAAATGGTGGAACGGCCATGGCAACTTATGACCGGACCGGTAGTGACGCCAGACGCTGCAAGGAAAACGTACCTTTACACGCACGTACGACCAATGTCGCAAATAGATGGGGGCCTGGGGGGCTTAGCACTCTAGGCCGCCTCAAAAAATAATAATATAATATTAATCCGTATTTGAGCGCCCCCCCCCCCCGCATAACATTTTTCCTATTTGCGCCACTGGTACGACGCATGACATTTTCGTTCTCCGGTTTCAATAGTGTGCTATTAGTTTAAGTATTAGAGTGAATAAACCTATTATCAAACAATTAGGTAAAAACATTATCTGTGTTCTCTTAGTCGGTTTTTACGATATTTGAATTTTGAAATGAGTTAAGAGTATTTACAATCAGGGCCGTATTTAAGAATTTGTCGCCCACGGGCAACAACATTATGGTGCTCCCGACTGGTTATGACACATTTTTCCTATTTCAGTATTTTTACACAATATTAATTATTCACACAAAATCAAAAAAAAAAACTGTCTTATGATTAACTAAATATAATTATAATAATTATATATAACAAATTCTTATGGAAGACTGAATTGTATTATTATATTATATTAATTATGTTCCACCCGGCGTTGCCCGTGCCAAAGATTTGTAAATTGGATTTGTAAAATAATGTAGGTATATTATGCGACATTCCTACTAATTATAATAGTAATATATTATGTTACTAATGGCAATCATTAAAATAGACTATCTATTAACCTATAAACTATTAACTTACCCACATATAAGGGATAAGGGTTAAACATTTAGTATTTAGACAAAAAAATAGATCATTTAAAAAAAAATTAATTTCACCCAAAAAATATTCCGGAGTTCTAACCAATATTACACAATATATATATTTTTTTTTTTTTTATTCTTGATACAGCTTCAACTGCTAAGGTTATTAGCTTGCAACAGAAAATGAGATATTTAGTTACATATTTAGTTACATATGAATGTACAATAGTTTCTTAAATTAGTTTTACATATAATTTAGTTTTGGTTACATAAGGATATACTAGTATAGCTAGCTAGCTCCTTAAATTAGGTTATACATATCAATTTGTTTTAGAAATGCGATGATTTTATTGGTGTTGTCATGGGTTGGGTTGAGGGCTTCGAAGATGTTGTCGGGAATTTCAATAAGTCTTTTCCTGGTGTCTATATGGTTACGACATTGGACGAGAAGGTGCTTTACTGTGAGAGGTTCTCTGCAGGTTTCACATATTGCAGGTTCTTCTCCGCGCATAAGATGTCCATGGGACATCTTTGAGTGACCAATACGTAGTCTGTTGATAACTATACTTCATATTTGCGATTTGATGTATGGGGTTTGGGCCAGTATACGGTGGTATTTTTTATTTCCCTTAGTTTATTATTAGGTGTACTCCGCCATTCGGATTCCCATACATTGGTACAAAAGGTGTTCACATTCCTATGGATGTCAATGAGTGAGGAGTATGTGCGTATTTCGGTCAGAGGGTTATTGACTGTTTCACGAGCTACTTTGTCAGCTTTCTCGTTGCCATCAATCCCGCAATGGCCTGGTGTTCATATAAAACGTATGTTCTTGTTAGCTTTTTCAATGATGTTGCTTATTTTAATTGCTAGGTTGCTAGAGTACAAGTTATACTTCAGATTGTTGAGAGCGCTGAATGAATCAGTACAAACGTTAATAGTCGAATCGGACAATTGAATGGCTAGGTGGACTCCCTCCAGGAGTGCAAAGTATTCCGCTGTATAAATGCTATTATGTTCTGGTAGTTTGTACGATATGGATTGATTGTCGTTTATGACAGCGATCGCAACACCTGAGTTGGTTTTGGAAGCTTCTGTATAGATTTGTGGGTTTGACGGAGAAGAGTCCATGATTTCCTTGAATAAATTTTTATATACGATATTTTAAGTTTCTTTTTTATTATAATCTGCTAGACTGGTGTCCACAAAAAAGGATGGTACTCTCCAAGGAGGCACCACACTGCATTCTCGTTTAATAATTAATTTGGATCAATATTGGTAAGCGGCATTTCGTTCAACAATCTTAAGCCCAGTGGTTTTTTTAGATTGGAATTGGAGCTGAATATATTTGCAAAACAATTTTGAATTAAAAATGGTAATGTTGAGTTTTCTAGGGAGGATAGGATGCGAGCAATATAATTTAGAGCCAATTTAATTCTACGAATGTGAAGGGGGGGTTCACCAGAAATGGATAAAATGCTTGGAATGGGGCTGCTTCAAAATGCTCTAATTGCAACTCTTAGACCACTGTTATGAATTATATCAATTGTTTTTAGAATCTTAGGGTTTGAATTGGTATAACAGATTGATCCATAGTCTAGTTTAGATCTAACAAAAGATCTATATAAGTTGATTAAGACATTACTTTCTGCTCCCCATTCAACATGGCTTAACGTTTTTAAGATATTGATACTTTTGGTTGCGCTTGTTTTGGTCTTAATTATATGAAGTTTCCAAGTAAGTTTGCTATCAAAAGTCAACCCTAGAATTTTTATGTTGTAAACAAAGGGTAAAGGAGTGTTTCCCAAAAATAACTTTGGTTTTGGAATTTGTTTCTTTTTGGTAAACATGATACGTTTGGTTTTTTCTGGTGAGAAAATAAAGCCTGAGTGGAAGCACCACTTGGAAAATCGTTTAGGCAATCTTGAAGACAACGTGTCATTGATTTAATGTTTTTCCCTTTAAGATAAATATGAGTGTCGTCGGCAAACATCATTGATTTAATAGGGTGCGATATTTCATCCGGTAGGTTGTTGATTTCAGCTTGAAAAAGCAGAATGCTCAGGGGGGATCCTTGTGGGATTCCGTTCTCGAGTACAAATTTTTCTGAAATGTGGTAATTTATTTTAACTTGGAAAGAACGTTCATTCAGAAAACTTGTTATAAATTGTAACATCAGTCCATTAATGTGCCATTTACTCAGTATATTTAAAACTCTATGCCGCCAAACTGTGTCATATGCTTTTTGAAGGTCTAGACTAATGAGTATCATAGTTTGTTTGTTGGCGAAAGCTTCGAGTATTTCCGTTTCAATTTTAACATGGCAATCTGTAGTAGAGTGAAATTTCCTAAATCCATGCTGGTTTGGGGATAACAGTTTAAATCTTTGTACATACCAATTTAGCCTGTTGAAAATTATTTTTTCAAGTGTTTTACTCAGGTTACATAAAACAGAAATAGGGCGATATCCTGAAGGTTTATGTCTGTCTTGTTATTTTTTGGGAATAGGGGTAATGCTAGCATTTTTCCTTTAATGGAGAGGTTCTGGAGAAATAAAAACGGTATTTTGTCTGGTCCACAACTATTACTTTTTTTTCCTTCTAGATTAGAGTTCAGTTCTGACATTATGATAGGATCGTGATTTGATTTGCCAAACCTTGATTTGTTGTTGATGTGGGGATAGGTAAGGCACTCAATTCTTGAGTTTCTTTAAATTTCAAAAAGTCTGGATTCAGACTGGAGTTACTACTGTTGGAGTAAAAAAACTGTCCTATTTGGTTGGTTATCTTTTTTGGTTCAGTATAAACTGTTTGCCCTACCATCAGTGTTTTTATTTGTGTAAAAGGGATTCCTTTTAATGTTTTAATTTTGTTCCACATTATGGTTGGGGAAATATGACTGGTTAAACTAGATGTAAAATGTTCTCATGACTTTTATTTTTCACTTTTAATTAGGTATCTGACTAGCGCTTTGCTTTTTTAAATTGTATAAAATCTTGAAGGTCTAAGATTCGTTTGTATCTGTTAAAGGCAGTTTCTTTTTCCGTATAGCTTGTTTAATGGTTTTATTCCAACAAGGGACTGGTGGCCTCTTGCCAGAGTAGTTAGTTAACTCGAAAACGTCGGAGGCTGTATTTATAATGAGGTCGGTGAACAGTTTTATCTTGTCTTCTATATTATTAGTACTTGTCCAAGAAGTTGATTCAATATTATTATCAATTTCCAATCGACATTTTTTAATTTCCATTTTTTTTTCCAGTATAAAGAGTATGGGAGTTTGTGTGATTTAGCGTCATGATGATAGGAAAGTGGTCACTACTTGATAATTCTGGTATGACATCCCAATCTATGTAGGGAGTAATTGTAGATGATGAGAATGAAAGGTCGATAGCTTAAAAGTGTCCCGTGTTAGCGCTTAGTCTTGTAGCTAGGCCACTGTTAAGCATATTGAGGTCGTTGTTGTTGTAAAGTGTTTGTTCAATTTTGGTTCCTCGTGAGTCAAGACTGGAGCAGCCCCACAAAGGACTGTGGCTGTTGAAGTCTCCTAAGAGGATATAAGGGGTGGGAAGTTGATTTATAATGTTTTGAATATCAGATGGCTCAAAAGCATGAGAGTTTGGTAGATATATATTATAGATTGTTATTGGATTTTTGATTAAAACATTAACTGCAACCACTTCTAGATTGGTATTAATAATAATTTCTTCGGAGTGATAATTTGAATTTATATAGATTGCCACCCCACCACTGGCTCTGCCAACATTGGTTCTATTTTTGTAGTATTTAGTGTAGTTTTTTAGGGAGCCGACCTTGTTGTTGACAAAATTGGTTTTTTGTAGACATATTGAGATTGGACAGTCTTTGTTTAATAATAAATTGATTTCATCTAATTTGGAGAAGAATCCATTTTTTATGTACATTTTCATCGTGGTTTTTTGATG
Organism: Acyrthosiphon pisum; assembly: GCF_005508785.2. Lineage (NCBI taxonomy): Eukaryota > Metazoa > Arthropoda > Insecta > Hemiptera > Aphididae > Acyrthosiphon > Acyrthosiphon pisum. The sequence goes on from NC_042495.1 coordinate 86,789,859, forward strand.
GCTGAGTTTTTCCGTCAGGTGCGTTGGGGGGCTTTATTATTGAAGATGGGCTGGACGAGTGCGAAATTTAGGAGATAGTGGTTGAGACGTGGTCGACGGGGCTGGACGTTTAGTTGTGATTGGAGACATTACGTTGACATTTTTGTTGGAAGACGATTTGAGTTTTTCGACTAGTGAATGTTTTTTAGGCTTTTCGATAGAGGTTGGATCTTCATTTTCTTTAGTTAGGTATGGTATTAAAGGATCGTTATTCTGAGTGGTATAAATATTTTGAGCATTAACAATAGGTGGCGAGAGAGATACATTTTTTTCTACATTTGAGGCTGGTGGTAAGTCATTGGTTGCTTCCATGTCGGTTTCGGTTCTATCGATGATATTGATTTATTCAGGTATATTTTTGTATTGGCTACAAAAATGCCCGGTTTTATGACATTGAAAACAAGTTACGGTGTCATCGGTAATAAATATTCTAAAGGTGGTGTTTTCGACAGTTACTGTGATTGAGCTAGGTAGTTTGGATACACTGTCTTGACTGATGTATACTTGTCTTCTGAAGCTTAAAATATGCGAAAATTGTTCTGTTGCAAATATAGCTTTCATGTGAGAAATTTGAGAAGTGGTTTTGATTCCTACTTCATGGAGAGTGTTTAGTATAAGTTGATTAGGGATAGTGGGGTAAACATTTGATAGAATGATTCTTTTGGATCCATTTATAAGTCTACGAATTAGGATTTATATTTCATTGACATGAATTGAAGAGTGGGTTTTGAGTAGATTTTCCATGACGGCTTGACTATTGAAAAAAATGCAGAATCTATTATTTGAAATACGTGATACAAATTGTATATTTTCTGCGGGTATAATATTTTTGATAGCGGTAACATATTCAATTTGTTTTATGTAGTTAATAGAGTTAATACAATTGCTTGGTTTATTTTCGGTAATGTAACGTTGGAGGCTATTTCTGCAAATGTTGTAGCATTACGTATATGTTGGGAAGCATTGTCGGTGATATTCATATCGTCAGATACGGTGACGGGCTTATCGCCCATCGTTATAGGTTTGGATATTATTTAATTGGTGTAATTAAGGCAATAATTATAATCATATTACCTCCAACGCTGAATTTTAAACAAACTGGTGTGTTACTGCTATCGACAATCATAAATGCGATACTATAAGAAACACACGTGTGGCACGGTCAGACGTTGAACACGAACTGACAATATATTTATATATTTAGGTATTATTAATTTATAATATTTTCCACTGTGTATTTAAAAATATAATTTTACTTTTTTATAATCGCTGTAAAAATATCGTCATCCCCTAACATATGGCCAGGGTGGGCTATTGCCCTCCTAGACTACCCCTTAAATACGACCCTGTGTACAATACTAATAATGTGATATTTAACATACCCATATCTTGCTGCAAAATGAAAATAAAATGTTTTTACCTAAAAGTTTGGTAATAAGTAAATTTACTCAAAACTAACAGCACACTATTTAAACTGGTGAACGAAAATTTGCTACGTCGTACGTGTGTACGACATGGACTACATGCGGGTACGACATTCTCTTAAACGTACTGAAAAGAATCACGGAAAAAATCCTTTCATTTCCTTGATGCACATGATCGTTATTTACAGAAATAAAAGTAGGTTGAATAACTCAACAATGTTTAAATCAGTTTTTAAAAAACATGGACACTCATAGGTACTTCATAGAGGCTCATAGAGCTATTTTTTGAACACCTCCAAGATTCCAACGAATAAAATTAGAGCATTCTTTGAGGAAATTGTACAAAAATTCATATACGAAACCTGAGGGTATTTTTTGTTAGAATTAATTAATCCCAATTTTAAATGTAAAATTGCTTGTGAACTGTGAAAAATCATAAAATTTGAAAATAAACGTATAAATAATACGATACGTATGACATGTACTATACTCATACGGTGTAATCCAACAGACTGGCAACTATCTCATCAATCTTATGATACTTATGATAGGTTATCCTATATCGCCAAACTTTTAATGAATTTTTGAACATTTTGACCTAACGTATAAATTGTATTGATATTTTTTTAAAAAAAACTAAAAAAATTTAAAATGTCGAATGTCTCACCCTCTCATAACTCTAAATATTTTATCATGTATATTAAATTATGAAATAAAAATGTAGTGAGTACCTATACGTATATTAATCAAGTACGAAAGTATCTACGTTTAATTTTTATTGAATTAAAACAAAAACAAAATAAGAAAATCTATCTATGAGAATTTGTTAATTTCCGGGTGAATCCAATATCTAACTTCAAACAATCATACAAAATGTATTTGACTTTCCAGTAATTTTTTTTTAACTGTAAAAAACTTATGGGGAATCTTTTATTAAATTTTCAAATCTTAGATATACATATACAATTTTTCACGAATTCTAACTAAAATTAATTTGCACATTTTTGTGATTTTGATGAATTTTGTCATCATTCTAATTTCAGACACTCATAAAAATATTGCAGATGTACGTTCAATTTTTGTTTTAATTTCCACTAACAAAAACTTATGAGGAAATTTGTATTAATTTTCAAGTTTTTAGACGGAGCAAAATTTTTTTATCGACAGTATTTAAAAAAAAAAACTAATACAAATATCGAAATTTTCTTATGCCTTTAAAATATAAATAGGTAGCTCAAAAAGAGTCAGACTATTTTGAAAATTGTTCGATGTATTTTATTCCATTAAATATATATTCATTGGAATCACTTCATCAAAAATACAATTCTTAAAGAAATGTCTATATAATATGTACTATTTTGTAAGAAATGAGGACAGATATTCATAAAATGTATCAAATGGTTAATTATAATTTATTATTAATTTATTTTTACCGTAATGTGTTATAGAAACAATATATGCTAAGTAGTACAATATCAGCTAACATAGAAGAGTCATTACTTCAAGGAGTCAATAAAGTTAACTGTACATCGAGTTTAGATATAAATGAACCATCTTTAAATAGCCCTGTACCTATTTTTAGCATATTGAACGATACCGGAGACATTTTGAGCAATTGTAAATCTATAATTGTAAGTAAAATATGAAAAAAAATTACTTACTGTTCTAAATATTGGCAATATTTGAATACAGATACCAGAAAATAATGAGTTGATTAAAATGTATAAATCTATGGTTTTATTATCCATAATGGATAAAATTTTGTATGAATCTCAAAGGCAAGGTAGAATATCATTTTATATGACAAATGAAGGCGAAGAAGCTGCACAAATAGGTAGTGCAGCCGGATTACATGTTAATGATCTTGTGTATGCGCAATACAGAGAAGCGGGTATATACTTCATCGTCTTCACCCTTTATTAAAATAATAATTAATTACTGTACAAATATTTAATAATTATTCTTTTATAGGAGTTTTATTATTCAGAGGCTATACACCTGAAAAATTTATGAATCAATGTTTTGGTAATGTAGATGATCTTGGTAAAGGAAAGCAAATGCCAGTACATTATGGATCTAAAAATCATAATTTTGTGACTCTTTCGTCTCCGCTTACAACTCAATTACCTCAAGGTATAAATAGTATAAACTATACATACAATGATACACTTGATTAAATAAAATATTATACTAAGAAGGTATTTTTTTCTTTTTTTAATTTTAAAGCTGTTGGTTCAGCATATTCGTTTAAAAGATTAAAAATCAATCGTTGTACTATTGTTTATTTTGGCGAGGGGGCTGCAAGCGAAGGAGATGCACATGCTGCATTTAATTTTGCGTCTACTCTGGACTGTCCAATAATATTCTTTTGGTAAATTAAAATTAATTTACTATTTTATTGTTTGAAAAAATAATGTTACTATTATGTTAAGTCGTAATAATGGATATGCTATATCAACACCAGCTAATGAACAGTACAGAGGAGATGGCATTGTAAGTCGCGGTCCTGGCTATGGGATTGCTACTATTCGTGTCGATGGCAATGATATTCTGGCAGTATATAATGCAATTATAAAAGCTCGAGAATATGTTATGAATAACACAAGACCTCTGATATTAGAAGCTATGACTTATAGGTATTTTTCGTAATAAATAGATTATTTTTAATGTATAAAATAAATTACAAATTTAAAATCGAATTAGGCGGGGTCATCATAGTACTTCTGACGATAGTACTGCGTACAGATCTAAAGACGAGATTAAAGAATGGTTAGACAAAAATCCAATTATAAGATTCAAGCGATTACTTGAGAAAAATAATCTTTGGAATGATCAAAATGAAGTTGAATATGCAAATGAAACTAAAAAACAAGTAAATATAGTTATTTATAAAAAAAAATCATACTATTTTTATGTTATTTTTATATTATCATTATATGTATTTGTACTAATTTATTTTAGTTGATGCAGTCATTTACAATTGCATCCAAAAAAAATAAACCTAATTGGAGAGAAATGTTTAATGATGTGTATCACGAGATTCCAGATAATCTATTGTAAGTATAATTAATAAATGTATACCTACGTTTTATATAAACACATAGGAGGCGCCTACATTAATACGATTTTAAGAAGATGTCAGCGTACTATTTGTTTTCATTCTCTGACCCACGCGTAACATAGACAAAACGCATTTACGCAGAATCATTTTTTCTATGTTTTTAGGCAATCTTAGAGAAAAGTATCCATTACAAAAAAGATAGAGACTAATAATTTTGAGGGAATGACATATCGATTTGTCTAAATATTGTCTCAAAAAGTCAAAACAATTTAAACATAATTTAAAATTACAATATTTTTTTGTTTATTTTGAAAGTTGAATACTAAGTCAAATAACAATACAATATAAAATCGATGTCATTCCCTCAAAAATATTATTCTCCATCTGTTTTCTAATGGCTGACTTTACTCTAAGATTACTTAAAAACATAGATAAAATGATTCTGCGTTAATGCGTTTTGTCTATATTGCGCGTGGGCAAGAGAGTGAAAACAAATAGTACGCTGACATCCTCTTAAACATTTATAATAGCCAAAAGGTATTTTTATATATATGCAATATGCACTTAAATTCTGAGCCGAGCGATGAATGTATTTTTATTCTTACAATGGTGTTATTATTTTTTGTCTGTAATCACCTATATTTGGGTGGTAAAAATACTTTGATTTTCTACTTCAGTATCTTTTGTGGTTGGAAAGTGCATGAATAATTGGTACTTTGGGTGGTCAAAAGTACAACAATTTTCAATTCATAGTTTTCAAAAGCATCAGGAAAAAAATAAAAAAATAAGGAATAACTGAGATTTTTAAGTAAAATCAGTTTTCACAAAAAAATTTTTGCTATAACTCTAAAAAAAATAATTACTGCAGATACATGCAATTTTCACCGAATGTTTAAATTGGTATTTTCTATAGGTACATCATATTAACATTATAAATATATTGACTCGCATAAAATCTTTTATTTTAAAGCAACAGTACTTTTCTTTAAAAGAAAAAAAAAGAGGGGAAAATAATAATGATGATAATATTATAACAAGAAAACCAAAACGGTTGTTACATTAAGAGGTCGCTACACCCGCATGTGTTGTCTCCGTCTTACAAACGCGTAACATACTAATTTTACGCTCAGAAATTAAAGTTCTATGCCGATAGCTTAAAAATTAGAGTGAATCGACCTATTATGAAACATGTTGGTAAAAACATTATCTGTGTTTTGTTAGAACTTTGTTTACGATGATTCAGTTTTTAAGTGAG
>NC_042495.1:86795687-86803342 GCF_005508785.2 Acyrthosiphon pisum
AACTCACTTAAAAACTGAATCATCTTAAAAAAAGTTCTAACAAAACACAGATAATGTTTTTTCTGTCATATTTTATAATAGGTCGATTCACTCTAATTTTTAAGCTAACGGCATAAAACTTGAATTTCTGAGCCTAAATTTGGTATGTTACGCGTTTGTAAGATGGAGACTACATATGCGGGCGTGGCATCCTTTTAAAATAATATAAAAAGTGGATAATACGAGTGATTTAAATATTTAAAATACGTAATAACTTGACAGTCACTTAGAATGTTCATGTTTTAGACTCTGAGTGGAATAATATTTATTAATTTTACAATGATGTGTTTTTCATTTTATTTTTTAATTGTTAATTTATAGTTAATTTTTTATTTTTGTATCTTATAGTCTATTTATATGGTTCTTTTGATTTATACTATTGTGGTATTATATACTATACTTACAATATACCTAACTTAATACGATCGTTGTAATATAATTTAACAGTTTTTACCTACGTAATTATAAATTACAGTTGTACCACTTATTCATATAATAATATCAAACAAACTATTTAACTATTAAAAGACTTAGAATAATTTTGATAAAAATATTTTTCATAATTTTTATTTTACAGGGAACAAATGAACTCGCTGGAAGATCATATATCAAAATATTCTGATCATTATCCTAAAGAGTAAACGTTAAAAAAATATTGTTAATTAATATAAATTTATAAACATTCAATTGTATAATATTAGATATGATAGTCTAATATATTATTATTGTTAAAGATTTGATGTAAACCAATTATCTTCCATTAAATTGGGACACTTGCACTGGGCCCACTCAAAAGAGGGGCCCACTGATTTCAGGCATATAGAAATTTAATTATATACATATTGTATCATACTTTGGGAAAACAAAATAGATTTGGATTTCACTTAGATATTTTGGTAAGTTGTAAAGTATAATGAGTTTTCTCAGGAAACGACGGCCTTAATCGCCTTTATTAACATTGCTGACAACAAAATCTAATAATTAGGTTTATTTTTTTTATTGGTCTTAAGCCCGGCAACTAATAGCTGTCGGGTTTTTGGTACGGTGGGGAATGGTTAGAGAAACACGTTTTTGTGTTTTGGCAGAATTTTCTAGTGGGCATCCATAGATCTACCTTGCCCGGGCGTCCTCACTCTCTGGACACCGTGACTGTCCGAAGAAAAATGCCCCCCGTGGTCGAGATCTAACCGACGTCGGTACGCGTCGCAAATGACGCCTTAGTCCGCTCAGCCACTCCGTCTCCCAATTAGATTTTATTGCCGTTATCATCGTAATAATATTGTTATCATCGTAATATTACTTTTGACGTTACTGGCTTGTGTTAAAAATTAAAATATGGTTTAATGAAGAGAAAATTAAAGGAAAAACGAGACGAAGAAACAAAAAACTACACCGTAGTTTAGATACATTTACGATTGGAACAAAGTTTATCAATAGAACACAATCGAAATGTTTGTGAAAGTTAAGTGACTTGAACCAAATGTAACTTAAAACATTAAACTTAAAAACATTTAGTTTGACGTATAATAAGTGTAATAATAAAAAATACCAATTAAAAAAAAAAAAATCGTTTTGCTTTTTAATTTGTACACTTACTTGAATAAATATTAAGCATTAATTAGACCTATTGAAAGTTTAAAGTGTTCTTGTATATTAAATAATTACATTTTAGATTCTGAGCGGAGCGATGAATGTATTGGATTTACAATGATGTGTGTGTGTTTTTTAAAAATTTTTTTTTTGTGTCTGTCAACACCGATTGGGGCAGTAAAGCTGCTTCGATTTTAGAAGTATCTTGTTCGATAGAAAAATGAATCTAGTTAGTGCAATCGGAAGGTCAAATTTAAAAATTCTCAATAATTTTCAAAAGCTCTAGGTAAAACAACATAAAAATTAAGGAAAAACAAGAGTTTTTTACGCAAAATCGGTTTTTAACAAAATTGACTATGGTTTTTGGCGTAACTTTAAAACAAATGAATGTATAGACATGACATTTTAACACTGGTTGTTTAAATTTTCATTTTGTATACACGATAACATTTTCAAAATATTATGATTTGTTTTGAGCAGTTAAGGAACATTTTCGGATTCCATTTTCATTAGTCTTTTTTTCTATGGATGTTAATAGAACTTTATTTGTTGGTTAAAAAAGCTTGACAATTTAATACAAGGCTCCTACTATATTGTTACAATGACATTTGAAAAATATTAAAAATCCTTAGTCAGTGTTTTTTTATAAGCATTTAAAGTTCTTGAAAAAATACGCAAAAATCACGAAAATTAGCATATTATTTTGAGTTGAAAATTCATAAAAAATTTTCTTTTTAAATGATGTGTGTTTTTTATTTTTTTTGTGTTTGTCATCACGGTTTAGGGCAGTAAAACTGCTTCGAATTTCTTCAACAGTATCTTGTTCAATGGGAAAGCGAATCTATATATAGTTGTTGCATTTGGGAGGTAAAATTTTAAAATTTCCAATGGTTTTCAAAAGCTTCAGGAAAAACAACATAAAAATTAAGGAAAAACGGGAATTTTTACGCAAATTTGGTTTTCTGCAAAATTGATTTTGGAATTATATTTTCATTTTCTGTACACCACACAATTTTTACTCTTTTTGAGCTGTTTACGGACATTGTCAGTTTTCATTTTTTTAGTTTTTTTTTTCCATAAATATCAAAAAAATATCATTTGTTGGGTGAAAAAGCTAAAAAAATTAATACAAGTAGGTACTATTTTAGAATTTACCATAAAATCACACATTTGAAATGGCTATAACTTCTAAAATAATAGATGAAGTTGCAACTGTCATCTGATGTGATAGCTGTATAAATTTTTTAATCGTGATACTCTTTTGAAAACGTCTAGAAAGAAGTACGTTAAAAATCGTAGTAAATATTGATAAAAATGAGATTTTTAGGTGTGTACCTAATATTATAATATAAAAATTAATATAAATAATATATTGTTGCGCAAACATTAAGTGTTGCCGGCTCATAGTATAGGCAAAATAGGTACATTAATGCTGTAAGCGTCACAATATGAACGACACTTCCTGCGTCACGTATAATATGACACGTCAAACGAAAACCAAATGTGTGCATTTTTGAAATGTAAAAATATAGTATAGACCGTTACACACTTACACGTGTGCAGCGTGCTCATTATACAATTCGTACGCTACTGTTTCCTTGTGCATATTATTAACGAATTAATAATTATGCAGTTTTATCTGTTAAGTAAAATTGTTATTAAAAGGAATTATTTATTTAAGACGATTGGTAGTGGACATTTTTGAGGTTTTCCAAATAGGCGATCTTAAAATTGCATGCATGCAGGTCTTGCAAAGTTGTAAATGTGAGCGTAGTAAGTGATAATTATTGTGGGTGACGTAGTGTAAAAGAAATAGCAGAGAGCTCGCGCACACGCATGTACAAGTTATTGCTCGGATATACCTAAATGCGCTCTGATGAGTGATTGGCAGTCCTGTAAAGAATACTTTTAAAAAGTACTTGAGTAAATACTCAAATACATTTTTTTAAAGTATTTAAGATACTACTCAAATACTTTAATTGTAATGTACTTCAAATACTACTCAAACACTTTGAAAAAGTATTTGGAATACTTTTCAAATACTTTTGGTTTTTAAAGTGGGTTTCTAATTATCGTAATATAAACACATAGGTAGTAGGTAATCTAATAATAGTTATCTAAAGCCCCGTCCAGACCAAAGAAAAATTTGTCGGAAACACGTGTTTCCTACAAATGTTTCTTGGTCTGGACCGGGCTTAATAGTTTTAAAGGGAATATTGTTATTCAAAATTCAATAACTTTTTTTAGAAATCTGGTTTTCACAAACCTTTGGGCTTCGGCTAACACAGAAATACAGATTATTTAATAAAACTATTATTCTTTTATTGTAGTTGACAAAAATATTTTTCCAACCAATTATTTCGAATAAAAATAAAATGTTCGAAATAAAAAACCAAAGTATTCAATACCAAAAAGTATTTAATACAAAAAAAAGTATTTAAAATACCATTCAAAATACTTCATGCTGAAAGTATTAAAAAAGTTATTCAATACTTAAAAAAGTATTTGAATACTTTTACTCAAATACTTTTACTTAAATACTTTACAGGACTGGTGATTGCTATGATAATTGATAACTCGTGAACCATGAGGAATGAGGAAAAGAATGAGTTCCTTTTTTATAGGAACGAGGAATTTAACGGGTTCCTTCTAATAATAAATCAACGAGGAACTGAATGAATTCCTATTAATGCTAAATAAACGAGGAATTGAACGGATTTTTATACAACAGGAACGTTAACAACACTGTAAACAACTTATACTCCTATATTGTATGTACTTTAGGGGTTGAAGTGGCAAAAATGACAAGAGGTAGTACTTGACAAGCCTTATATAGACAGCCTTACTTGGTTAATATTGAATAAGCTTAAAACAAAATGTAGGAAATGTTTGGGGGCTATGTACATTTTTGGGGGCTTCTCCATTAAAGCCCCCCCCCCTATTTGCGCCTATGGTACATGCATAAAAAATGAGCTATAAAAAGTTTTAAGTCGATCTATTTAGATTAATCCGTGCCGACTTGAATTAAAAATGTTAGTACAATAATTCATACGTAATTTAATAAAATATTTCATATTTTTACACATATTTCATTTCCAGATAGGAAAATTTGTTACATAATATTATGTTTTAAAAAAAATACGATTTTTTATAAATTATATTCTTACATACTTCTTATTTATTTACAAGATATATTGACTTTAAAGTGATAATTAATTGATGTATGGAAGTACTATTTTCTCAAAAATATATTATGTATTACAAGTTACAATACAATATACATTTATTCATTATACTATGCATTTATTAATATATAAATATTATATAAACGTCTTTTCAATGTTTCTTATTTACAATCAGGGTATAGTTTTCTTATCATCTTTAGTTAAACTTCCATGACAATCTTCCATAAGTTTACTCACGGATATAGATATATACAACAACTAGATAGCCGTCTATTTATACTACAGTTGTAACCAATGTTTAAATCGGCCGCCATTTATAAAGCCATTTATATACATATATATTTATCTATACATATATACTGTGATAATATTATTTTGTAAACATTGCCTGTTTTGTAAATGGCGGCCGACTTCGATGACAAGAAGGAGACGGCTATCTAGTTGTTGTATATATCTATGCTCACGGATTATCTAATTATATCATAGAACATTAGATATATCTGTGGTTTAACTTGCTCTTTCGACTTTCCGCTTTATCATTTTTACTATGTTTTACATTTGCTTTTCCATGTAAATAATTAAATTGGATGTTTCATGTATTCGCCAATCGGGTGTCGTATCATCATTTAAAAAGTCTGTATTAATTAGTGATGGGCACTATCGAATAGTTTACACTATTGCAGAGCCTAAAATTGTGTGCAGTAGCACACACTATATGCGGTAGCTAATATTAAATGTGCAGTAGCAAATTTAAAAGTGTGCAGTACTTGTTTTCGGCTTTCATAAATTTTTATTTCATTAATATTCAATATTGATTATTGAAAATTACTAATTAGCATATTGTATTCATTTAAAATCCTTAACACTAAAAATAGTACCGACTTCATCATATTCTAATAAGTATATTAACCCAGGCTATTTTGTTTTTAATTTTAAAAGTTTTAGTCATATAGGTTATATATAGCCAAGGCTGGGCATTAACGAGTTAAAAAGTTAACGTTAAGTTAAAAAGTTGATTTTATATTAACTTTTTAACCTAACTAGTTAGTTTTGGCTTTTCATTAATTTAACTGTGAACTTACTAAATTTCTTTTTTAATTAACGTGAAATTAACAAGTTAATTTTTTTATCAAGAAGTAAGTTAAGTTAATTTAGTTTTTTTTTTTATTATAATATTTCACTATTTCAGTCTATTTCGTTTTCTTGTCAAAAAATATTTACCATGAATTGTTTAAAGTAAAAAATGTGTATCATTCGAATCTAACTAATATGGAAAATCTGTATAAAGTATAAACACGATTGTCTATAATTTAGTTTTGGGTTGGAAATAAATTAAGTACTGTAGCGTTGTAAAAACAAATTAACTTTTTTTTAACTTAATAAAAAGTTAACAAAAAGAGTGTATTAACTTTTAACTTTTTGTTTTTGGTACATATTAACTGAGTTAAATAAAAATCATTAAAACTTTCCCAGCCTTGTTTATAGCCATATAGGTATCAAGGACTTAATCTGGAAGATTGTATTTATTATAACTTAATACTTACTTAGGTACTTACTAATTATTAATAAATAGCAAAAATAATTATGCAATGAAGTTGAATGTGGTATGTGCACCATTAGTTCTATGTTCATTATTTTAAAATATTTTGGTGTGGAATTAGGTGTGCAGTAGCAAAATATCTGAATTTTAGGCACTATATAGCAATAATTTGAATAAACTATCGAATATATATTCGAATGTTTTTAACATAACCGATTAGTAGTTTTTAATAAAAACTATCGAATAGTTCGGTGGACTATTAGTGATGGCCGATGGGCGCTATCGAATAGTATTTGATAGTTTGAATAATCATAAAAACCATTCGATAAATTATTCGAATAAAAACTATTCGATCAACTACTATTCGATATAATATTCGAATAAAAACTATTCGATAAACTATTCGACTTTCGAACTATTCGAATAGGTTATGAATGACTATCGAATAGTTCGAATAGGGAACTACTATCGAATAGTCCAATAGTGACTATTCGATAGTTCCCGTCACTAGTAAAAACTCCTGCCAAATCAAGCAAAAAATTGCATACTATTCTTAGATATAAAGGGGCCATTGTTTTTTTCCTTAAAAATGTAACTATTTTTCTATTAATGACTTTACGGATTACATAACTAAATAACAAATACTATAGAAATATACCTGAAAAAGTTTCGACAAGATCTTATACTGAAACAAAAGACGCTTAGTTGGTTCCATATTTCTATCGTTGTTAAGTGACTGTACGTCTGTACCATTAATCTTTTAATTTAGTTTGGTCGTAAGTTTGATCAAAGATAACTAATGCAGCTGTCTCTTATGTTAGTTATCAATACTTATCATAAACGATAACTCATTTTTTTTTTGGTAATTTTTGACATTTTAGAGTATTCGTTTTTATATAGTTTTAGAGATTTTTAAAATTAAATCGTTAGTCTGAGCTCTAGCTCGTACGGGGCGCTGTCACGCTGAACCAATTAAGAATCCAGAACGATTCTTTTTTAGCAACCTATCAATTTTTAAAAATGCGTATTTAAAGGTGCTTTATAAGAATGTAAAATAAAAGCCAGGAAAAAATTGAAAATATCCCCCGATTTGCTGTGTAAAAGCACCTTGGGTGGGTCTCGAAATTAAACTGAGTTGTTAAAAAGAACATAATCGGCTAGCGTTGATACTCGCTCGTTGCGCTGCAGTCGGACAAATAAATCAAAAAAACACCAAACACGAGTTCCCTCGCGTATCATTAGTGTTGCGCACATGCGTATAAAACTATAAATCAGGGGCTTACCCAAGGGAGGGGGGGTCT
>NC_042495.1:86803392-86806211 GCF_005508785.2 Acyrthosiphon pisum
TTACAAGGGGTCTCATAATAAAATAATGATAAGACCCCTTGCTAGAGTGAGAAACACCATATAAAAACTGGCTGTCTCTCATCTACATTCCAGTACGCAAACCCCTCGTATATTAATATCATAGATGTTATAAGAATAGATCTTATAATATCTATGATTATTGATTAATATAGGAATGGCCTATCCACACAGACTTCTATATAATACTGCATTATATAGAAGTCTGTGCCTATCCATTATTTTATTATTTTATCTATAGTCGTGATCCGTATGCTACTGATAATTTATGATAATAATAAAAAAAATTTTTTTGAGAAAAATCATATCACTGAACTGATGATAAAAAGATAAAATATAATTTAATTTATCTGTTTTCTGTTTATTACCTATAAACAATAAACATACACATCAGAACGAGGGCATACTGGCGTAGTTATGATTTTGTTCAGGGGATTGATAATTTTTGAAATAAACATCAAGGAAGGGGCTTTCCCACTTCCCCCCTCCTGACGATACCCTAAAACAATGTTTTTTTTTTTTAATACTCCACTATACACAGTAAAATAATTTACCTATGTTGAATATTTTAAACATATTATTATATAAAATCCATATACAAGCCAATAAGCAATATATAACTCACACATCGCTATTTCTCAAAAATTTAAAAACATGAAATTCCAAACTTTTTGACCCAACAAAAAAAATTTGAATCGATATAAAAAAATTTAAAAAAATTTTAATTGAAAAGTTCAATTTAGTTCAAAATATTTAGGAAATTATATCATGTATAGAAAATGATAAAAGAAACAATAATTTATGAAAATTAAAAGTATCTACGGTTTCCAAATATTGTGACTCTTTTTTTGGTATTTATAGGCATAAGAACATTTCTAGTTTTATTAGTATTTAAGGAATGTTTATTGTCGATTAAAAATATTTTGATCAGTCAAAAGACTTGAAAATATAATACGTTACGTTCCTCATAAGTTGTCGTTAGTGGAAGTTACAAAATAAATTGAGCGTAAATCCACAATAACTTTTTTCGGCAATTTATTTCGAGCTAATAAATAATAATAATTCAAAACAACTTTTTCTATTTATATCTAAGCTTTGAAAAATTAATACAAGATTAAGTTTTCCTAAGTTAAACAAAAAAAAAAAAAGTTTACCGGAAAGTTAAATTAATTTGAAGTTAGACATTGGATATTAAAAAGTGTAAATTAACAAACTCTCATAAAACGATTAAAAGTTTGAAAATTTAATTAGAAGTATTAAAGAAATACTATACACATGACCTCATTAAAATATTATGTAGATTTATTGCAATTTTAAACAATAGGCACGACTTTTTTTTATAAGTATTAAGTATTCAAAGTTCAAATTTTCACAAAATTTGTTAATATCTTGACAATTTTAAAATTATTTTGTAATTGAAAACTATAAAACGTTCATTTTTTATAGCTAAGGATTGAAAATTTAAAGAAGGATTCTCATAAATAGTTCTTATAATGTACCTAACCAACAAATTTAAAAAATATAATATGAACAGTTATTTTTTTTATGCATTTTAAGTTCAAATTTGAATGAAATGCCATGTTATAACAAAGAATAAAGTTTTAGTTATTTTGTTGTAAATTAAAAACATTATTCTTGGGTATATGGATCTTTTAGAGTAGGGAAACGTGGGGCAAAATGACGACAAGAGGTAAAATGGGACAGCGCGTTTTCTCCATTATAAATTATAAAATAAATGATACATTTATAAAACCTTCCAGAGGTTATAATTATGTGATTAGATCAAAATTTGTTATCAGATATGTTGAATATTAATTTATAATCAATCTTTTATTTTTTTCGACTGTTATCATATAATATTTATGAATTTTCCGAACGACTTTTAGGTAAGAATAATTAAATATTTTTCTTATATAGTAGTATATAGTACTATAATCACTCTTGTATAAACTCTTGAAGTTAAGTTTTCTCATATTATTATAATTAAAATTGATCAACAATTAAAATGTATAGCTTAAGTTGTAACGGGACAAATATACTCATAATACACACCACTAAAACGGCCGTTATCATGGCCAACATATACTATCAGATGGAAGGAAACATGAGACTTTTGACAGATATATGGATTCTGCCGATGGAGAATAACATCATTATAACCAAGTGACCATCGAAACGAGAGTAGTTGGGATTGCCTAACCGTGGGCCGTCAGCCAATGAGAAACCGGAATACAGTGGGGAACGGAGATATATACCGGTGCGTTCCCTAATGTACTTCAATCATCAATCATCATCATCAACCTACTCGTACTCGTACTGCACTGTCGTCATTACGCATGAAATAAGACTTCCAAGCGCACCATGGGCGGCCATAGAGGTGGTCGTAACAAGAAAAAGAGACATAGCGTCTCTCCAACCCAGCTTGAACCAAATCCAAAGAAAATATGTGACAGCAAAATGAGAGGCTCTTCGATAACTGAAAATCCAACGTCTGACAATGCCTCAATAATAAAGTCGTCCAATCCTCTGCTGGTTGACGATTATCTACCGTCATGCTCAGACACGTCAGACGCTGAATCGCTATCTTTAGGTGAGTCATCATGCTCTTCCACATCTTCATTTACTAACACTCCGACTAAACATACTGTCCGTCTCCCACCAATCTTTGTTCTAACTCGTCCAAGTTTACCATGGCATAAAATTGCCAAGGAAATGTATAAAATCGACGGTCTTGAAAATTTTTCTGCAAAAATAACATCCACTCCGTCGCAAATCAAAATTAACTGTCCTGATGAAAATTC
>NC_042495.1:86806311-86809231 GCF_005508785.2 Acyrthosiphon pisum
CCGGATATTTTTCCATTTTAGACAGGTTTCCATTTAATACAGGTTGTAAAAAAAAAAATTAACAATAGATCTTTATTACATATAATTTATTATTTATTATTTATTCATTTTTATTTCATATATTTTACATATTATTTATTAATCCTTACTCCAAAATTCATCCAATGTTTTTTGTTTTGTTATTTGACTTGCCATTTTCTTTTCTACTAAATTTTTCAAGTTCAGAATTGATTCAAGAAGTTCATTTTCATTATTTTGATCCAATGCGAACATTTCTAATCGTTTTATTTCATGGAGGGCGTTCTTATACGTTTTAATATCATTGCCGTGCAATGGTACATTATCTGTTTCGTCTTCGGAACTGGATTGTTCAACGTCTATTGAAGTGCAACGTTTCACTGTAGTATCAGTAATAATATCAGTATATTATACGTATAGTATACGTCTATACGCACCTTACGTCAGAACACTACTACGACACTAATCGATAAAATAAACTTATTGCAACGAAATAATCTATATAATTGATATAGATTATATTCATTGACTGATAATTTTAAAATAGTACATGTACATATTTCCATGATATACAGGTTCATGACAAAATATTGTTTCCATTTCCACGTTAAACAGGTTCCATATTATTCAGGGAACGATGTATTTAAAACTACATTAGGTTCGCCGGGACCGTAACATTTTTCCATAAAAGTCAGGTTTCCATGTTATTCGGGTTCCATATTACACAGGTTTTACTGTATAATTATTGACATATTAATTTTTTAAAAGATCGCTGGATATCACAGGTTGAATTTTAACTCATTAAGTTAGATCTAACTTTTTTTTAAGTAAGTTGTTATGTAACTTAGTTTAAAACTAACTTAACTTCAACTTTTTAACTAATTCATGTCCAGCTTTCCTTGCAATAAAAGTTCACACCACTTATCGTTGCTATAAGTAGAATTTATTCGTTTCGTTGACCGTTCAGTTCCATACGACCAACATTTGTCGTGTAGTATTGAATATAATATACATATAAAATAAAGGTAGTGTACCTATATTAAAATAATTATATTTGGAACAGGTCAAAGACTTGGAATTGGTTGATTCGAGTAAACATCGTTTTATACGTCAATGAATAGAAGGAAACGTTAAATAGTCGTGTTGACTTGTACACAAATAAAAGTTGTTATAGCAGTATAATGATCGTAAAAAAAAACTTCTTATATTGGGTAGGCGTATACATATTGTATTAGACACAATGGCGAAAAAACGAATGCCAACTTTTACGTGAAAATTGTGAACTTGAAACTCTTGAAATGTTTTGTGTAGTTTGGAAAATTGTATAATTATAAATTTGGCAACGTTTAGTACGCAATCGTGTCGTTTTTGTGGGTTTCCCTTGTTATTCAACCAACATAATATTATGTCGTGTTCCCTGGAAAAGGTAAATCGTATGGATTCGAGTTTTACCCTGCAATTATTCAATATACCTATACCTAAATAGGTAGGTAGGTGCCTAATATTTACTGATTTTAATTTAAAAAAATATTTTTAAATAGATACAATATTATAGCATGCGTATCAAAAAAGTAAAAAAAAAAGTAGTATTAGCTTTGGTTTGAACGCAGTGTTTTTTTTTATTTCACTGAATTAATTTCAAATATTGATTTTAGCATTGATGTGTTTTAAAGGAACAAAACATTTTGATAAATGTATTTATTTTATAATATTATAATATCCCATTCTCTTAATTTATTTCAATTAGGTTTAAGAATTGGAAAATTGATTTCCATTAGAAGATAACACACTTTTTTTGTTTTTATAAAAACCATATAATGTTCTTATTGCGTTTTAAGATTTAGGTACCAAGACTATTATTAAACTGAACCAACAATTACTCGTAATGTTCACAATAAAGAATCATTTTTGTTTTAAACGTTTTTCTTTTCTTCGCGGATTTTATCACACAATTTTGTTTAACATCAAACTTTTATTGTTTTTTAAATTGTTTAGTTCAATTTGGACTTCATGGTATTATACCTGATCCGTACTTTTAGTGCTTAAACCCTATCTAGCTCCATCTAGCTATTTAAGAGGTTTAGGATAACACGCTTACTGTTTAATGAAACTTATCGAAATGAAAAAAAATATTTATTAGATTACATATTAATATATTATAATGTATGTATATATAGTGCCGTAAAATATAATCGTACTAATCATAATATTATATTTAGTAAACCATTCATTTATTTGCTATATATTATATTAAATGAATTTATAAGTAAGCATAGAAAAATAAAACAAGAGTTTTTCGATTTAAAAATGCTTGTATTGTTACTTGCCAGTACATTTTGTGGTTTTAAATTTCCTTAAACTTAAAAATTATTCACAAAAAAAAAGACAATAATATCGCGTATTGTTTTATTATTTATTCATATTGTGGACTACTGGACTAAAAAACAATAAATGATATGGTACTACTTATATTTTATGTCTACATTTTAGATTCTGAGTGGAACGATGAATATATTGATTTTACAATGATGAGTATTTTTTTTTTTATTTTTTTTTTTGTGTGTCTGTTTACACGATAAGTAATCGAAATAACGCTTCGATTTTCAATTTCAGTATCTTGTTCGATGAGACAGTGAATGTTTTTTGTGCATTGGGAGGTCAAAATTTAAAATTTCCTATAATTTTCAAAAGCGACGGGAAAACAACATAACAATTAAGGAAAACGGGAATTTTTACAAAAAATTGATTTTGGTTTTTGGTGTAACTCTAAAATAAATGAACGTATACACATGAAATTTTCACTGGTTGTTTATATTTGAATTTTCTATACACGATGAAATTTTCAAAATATTTTGATTTGTTTTGAACTGTTTAGACATTTTCATTTTCCATTTTCATTTTC
>NC_042495.1:86809281-86842748 GCF_005508785.2 Acyrthosiphon pisum
AATTATCAATTAAATATATGCCATAATCACGAATTAGTACTATACCCTATATAATCATCTACATTTTATACTGACAATAAACTGACATTTATCAATGGGTTTGATTTTTAAACTACATTATTACTAGTTGATATACTGATGGCTGATAATATTTATTTCAAAATATTTTATTGGCTAATATTTTCCAATAATTTATATGTGGGATATAGTAGGTATAGTTGTAATAGCCTAGGTATAAATCAATTTCAATTTGTAGTAAAAAGTTTATACTTAAAAAGTAGTAACAATGTTTATAAGAGTTGTCATTTTGTACGGGCAACAAAGTGCGCGGGATCAGCTAGTAGCTTATATAATACCAATTAAGTCACCAAATAGGTAAATGATAGCAGCACATTCAAAGTAATGTAAACAACTGGATAGGATATTGAAACTGAATGTTGAACACTCGACTCACTTGGCTCACCTAGAGGCTTATGGAGCATTGTGAATTTGTGATGTGTTACGAATTAATAATCATTAAATTGAAAGCAATGATAAATAATCTCTTGAAGTAGGTACCTACACTTTTGGTCGGAATTTGCTTTAGCTTACGTTTGTATGCCGATGTGTCTTTTAAAAATATCCGATATTTATATTAGTACCTATATCTACAAGATGATTCTTATATCATGAAACACTCATTATTTAAAAAGTATTAATTTTAAACAATTTCAAGTTGTTAAAAAAACATATTTTTAAATATTTTTTTTCATTATATTTTTTTTAAGGTATTTACTTTTTTGAAAGACAACAGAGTTTTAATTTCATATTCCAAAGCAGAATATTTTTCTAAGTAATCGAATTTAGGACGAGTAGTTTATGAGCTATAAGTATTTAAAGTTTAGACAAGCTGAGTAGTGGACAACAATTTTGAGGGATAACACACCATTCCGTCCATATATTTTTTTGGGCTTTTTTCCCGTTTTTTATTTTATTTACAATCTATATTTTATGCAATTAACAATACATTATTATTTTTATTATAATGTATTATTATATTTTGCTATAGTTATATGATAATTACTAATTAGGAGTAGAGTATACATGGGTTCACATTTATATTTATATTTATATTTCTGGGCTTTTTTTCGGCCTACCGTTTTACACCCTTTATGTTTTTTTCTCTGTATAATGGCTGAAACATGGGTAAACATTTATGTTTTAATGCCTCGCTTTAATTATTTTTGAAAATAAAATATTAACAATCTGAACCATTAAATACAATTAGCAAATTATAAGTAAAAAAAATTGAAGACAAGGTCGATCATCTACTTTAAAGATAATACTCAGGGTTCAGTTTTAAATGTTTTAATTTTTTCTTTAATTACATGGGGAGCTCTGGAACAGTTTATGTATTACATATTTACGTGGCCAATTTATTTTAATATGACGATGAAAGAGCCTTCTGGACCCAGGAGGATTGTCTGATAATATTATGTTTGTTGTAGTTTGTAATGTCTTTCCAGTAAGAAGGTTTGGGATATTGTGAATGTTTTTATTATTATGATTCAATCATTAAGGCTTAAACTGAATAAAATGAATTACATATTTTGTATCGTATTTATTGACTATTTTCTATTGTGTATTATAATTTATGTAACACGTAAAAGATTTTCTTTTAAACATTTGGCGGCACAATGTTGGGCGTATCTGATTAAGAAAGACATTTTGAATTATCACTTTCTGGCACACTGTTTACTGCTGATTGGCCAATCATCCAATAGTCATGACTTATTTCATGAATTGTCACGGGAAAAATTAGATGCAACCTCACTAAAATAATCAAGATTTTTTTATTTTGCGTTTTTAAATTTTTTTATTCTATTCGTTAATTTAATTTCTTCCTTAACTCGTTTAAAACGATGCCATATCAAACATCGTCATCGATGACAAGTTGAAATGTATTTTTATTAGTTGTTTTTTTTTACATTTACGCATTTGGATTATATAAGTACGTTATCGTGATCTTTTGTTTTCCGGACTAACTTCTCTGTTTTAACTTTTATCCTATTAAGTATTAGTGATAGCAAAAATGGGAACTGGTGACGAAGAATACGATTATTTGTTTAAAGGTAATGTTTTTGTAGGATATCTGTATAGCTGCATTTATGTAATATTTCTTGATAATATTTTTATAAAATTTTCGTGAAATCGTACACGGTTTCAAAAGTCCACCATTGTAACTTTTATTATAGGTAGGTATGAGGTAGATTGTATGTGTTCTTGTATCAATAGATATTTGAAGAATATTATGTACCAGGTTTATTAGATTTATTTACTCTACCATTAATTTGATCTGTTGGATCTTTGTGGTTGGTGTGATTCAGTTACAACATACTAGTTTTTTAATGTTTTAAATGTAGATACACATAATATATCAATTTTAAATTACTTATATGGGTTTACGTCATGCCTAACAGTTTGCAAGGTTTATGAAATTATGATAAGTACATAGATAATCATAATTGTGTCATTAGTAGTTAAAAATATAATCTGTTTATAGGCTTGCTACTTATTTGACTAATCAATAGAAAAACTAAAAAATAATTTTTTAGTTTTTTGTTGTACATTACCTATTATAAAATAAATAAATAATATCACTGTATTATTTATATGTTACTAATAACCTATTAGTCAGTAGTTGCTATACCATGAATAAAAAAAATAAATAAAAAAATAAATTGATAATTAGGTCTTGTATTTGTACTTCATAACTCCATGTAAATCACCATTCTATAGTTATTTTAGCATTATAAATAATTGTTAAATGTACTTATATAATTAATCATACTTACAAGTCTATTATAAAAGTATAGCAGGTGATCTACTATGGGATAGTGATCTACCACAAAATTTGAATAGGTATTAGATTATATTATATTGTTGATTTATTATTGAAATTTATTTTTTATTAGTAAATACCTAGGTAGGTAGTTCAAGATTATGAAAATTATAACAAAATTAAATAAAAATTGATTAAAAATTTGAATTTACCATTGTAACTATATTAAACTTCTATTTCATAGTTTCATTATTATTAAATTTTGGTATACCTATATGATCATAATCAACTATAGAATTAATGCATTCTGCATAAATTCCGTGTATTTGTAATATACTAATAACATAATATGAGAGATTATATAATTATAAGATAAGATAAATTGTACCTTTGTCGGATCTACCACTACTAAAAAAGAAATGTGTAAATAACTGTTTCAAAATATTTATAAACCTTAATAGATCACCAATTACACTTAAAATTTAAAGATAAATCACATGCTATACTTAATATTAAGTGATGGTGGCTCACAATTAGTACTTCACAAAATCCGAAGTCTAGTTATTTGTATTTTGGGTACCTATAATAGGCTATAATAGTGCTATTTGTAGAGGATAATAGTCTTTTAATTAATTAATTTAAAAAATGCCCATTAAAGTAAAATGATTATATTATACCTACAAAATTATTGAAAAAACTATTTGTGTATTAATTATTATCCGTATTAAAATCAAAATACCATTAAAAATAAGGATTGTAATTATAATTTTGTTTCTGTTAATAACTGTAAATCAAATACTTCATTACACTACCATCTGCCCTTATATGAATAATTAGTATTTTTGGCAAATACTTGGTATAGATTTAATGTTAAATTAATATTCAATGACACAGAATTAGTAATAGACCTAGCTAGTTTCATTGTTTGACCTTTTAATAGACTGGTTTATTGGCTTTAATAAACACATTGAATGCTTGTTGGACCAATTTATTTATATTATTTAAATTGTGATGAATATACATGTATAATTTTTAACTATACATGTTAGTCACATGGTCAACAAATTATAACACCTTTTAAACCAGCCTCTTTACCTAATATAAAATCAGATATAAAATAAAAATTGAATTGAATAATAAAAATTATGATTTATGAGTTATGACCAATGTAAAATAGGTATTTAGAGGGTTACTGGTATTGGGTTTTGTTGCGTTAATTATGTAGGTGTAAGAAACTAAATATGTTCTAACAATATCAATACATTCAACGAAAAATGTTTTAACTCCATTATGTCAATTGTTCAGGAGAAGTAAAACAAAAGTCAAAGCTATAGGAAACTGTCATATTGGGAGATTATAAAATATTATTTTATAATTTCTTTGGGATCGATAGACATACGATCATTTTCGTGATCAATAGAGAAAATGATTCTTTATCGGAATACAGTCGTAACTCAAAAACAAAAAAAATTGAGTCAATACCTTTTTTCGTTGGATGTATCGATATAATATACTTTGATATTACAGTTTATAAAATAGGGTAAAGAAGTTCAAAGTTAAATTGATTATATTCTAGTTTTGACTATTATGTTTATTATGAAATGTATAATAAATTATGTTGAAACCACTTTAAAACATTATCTATTAATGTTTATAAGTTAATGATCTGGTATTAATCAAGTGAATATTATGGCTATTGTTCGGTAATATAGTTCTCTGGCTAGGGAAGAAGACTGTCACCTAGGTTTGCCAACTTTAATTTGGAAAATACTGGCCCAAGTGTACTAAAAAAAAAAAGGTCATCATTAACAGTGAATTTTTATTTAATATTAATATAACAAATTAATATAAATTACCTAATGTTAAAATATTAAAAGGACGTGATACCCGCATTTGTTGTTTCTGTCTTACAAGTGCGTAACATAGCAAATTATACGCAAAGCAGAAGACGTGTAGTTTCGTTAGATTAAAAACTAGAGTGAATTGACCTCTTATAAAATCTAAAGGTAAGATTATTATCTAGACAACCTCATGGGCTTTTTATTATAGGTATTTTAATTTTAAAGCGAGCTATGAGTATTTTAAAATTGTAAATTGTTTGTGCATTTTAAAGTACTCATAACATTTTATAAGAGGTCAATTTACTCTAATTTTTAAG
This sequence comes from Acyrthosiphon pisum, assembly GCF_005508785.2. Classification (NCBI taxonomy): domain Eukaryota; kingdom Metazoa; phylum Arthropoda; class Insecta; order Hemiptera; family Aphididae; genus Acyrthosiphon; species Acyrthosiphon pisum. The sequence continues at coordinate 86,814,261 of NC_042495.1, forward strand.
GAGCTACACGTGTTCCGTTTTCTGTATAATTTGCTATGTTATGCACTTGTAAGACGGAGACAACACATGCGGGTGTCACGTCCTCTTAAATGTAATAATATTAATATTACATTATGTTAAAATAATCAAATAAAGTAAAGTAAATTATAAACTTTTAAATTTATATTTAGCGGTATTTTTCACAGCTGTGAGGTCTGTAAGTCTTGTAGTTGACAATAGACGTCTGAAGTCATTAAGATTATACGATTTATTGACAGCAATATCTGATAACCAATTTAACAAAAACTAAAAATATTATATTTATATTGAAACTCTCGATCAGATGGGAATACCGGCTTTTTATAATTTTACAACTATTACTTTGAAAGTACCGGTTTTTGTAAGGTTAATACTGGCAACCGGCCTTTTAAGCCTATGGATGTGAAATACCGGTCGCTTGGCAACCCTACTGTTGCCCCAACTAAAATTAGGCATGGTAGAAACTTACAGGTGCCGAAAAAAAGTTGACCAAACTATGCCTGAAACAATATTTATTATTTCATATAAACATTTTTATTTTGTTTATCTATTAAATATTTTTAATTCACTGTAATTTCTCATTTTTTTTGAACAATGTATGGTAAAATACATATTTTTAAATTAGATTTTTAATTACTTAATTGCTTATTATATCATAGGTATATTTCCATTTTGAATTTGGTGAGATTATGTGTGTTACTCAACTTTGGTTTATAACGTATTGTATTAGTTCACCTAAATAACCACACAATGATAATGAGAAAAAAAAGCTTTATTGCATTTATAGCAGTTTTTAACCAACATTTTATATTGTTTAAATTATACGTATACGTTTAAATTGTTATTAATAGTATGCTTTTTGCATAAATTGATGGTATTTCAATTATCTATTACCTCTTAAGAAAATATTATACAACTATTATGATATTAAATTATATTAGAAAGTGGTGCAAGTACAAAGTGGTGTTTTCATCATAATGGTTAAAATAATGAAAAATCAGTGCATTCAAAATTGTTTCTGAGTAAAGCACTTTAACTTACCTTTCACTTAAAAATACTAAGGATCTATTTTAAAGCCTTATATTATTATTTTTTGTTTGCTCATTGTTTTTATGCTGTTTTTTTCTTAAAAAAAAATGAGAAATTTAAAAAAGTACATTATTATTTACATTTTTTGGTCTGTTTTAAATATAAGATAAGAACTGCATAAAATTTGTTAATTAAGGTTTCTTGCTGCCTAACTTGTAAAATCAATTGCTCCTTTGATTTCCAAAGAATTTATAATTTAATTGTTGGAAACTATTATTTTACTAAATTATTTAATTAATACATCATAAATACTTATATTGTTCCTTTTTTTTATTATAGTTGTTCTTATTGGAGATTCTGGTGTTGGCAAGAGCAACTTGCTAGCTAGATTTACTCGCAATGAATTTAATCTAGAATCAAAGTCTACCATTGGGGTAGAATTTGCTACAAGGAGCATTAAGGTATTTTATTATATACTGTGTATTTATTTTAACCTATTTACAATTTACATAATATACAAATTATTACCACGTCTATCATTTATTATTTTATTGAAAATTAAAGTTAATAATTATACGTTGTGGTTTGCAAAATTTCAACAGACTCCTAGTATATTGGCGTTGTATTAAGCCGAAATTATATGCTCAAACCACCTTTGTTGTTAACTAATTAGTTCTAAAATATAATTTTCTTGAATTATAATAGTTAGGTAGGTTTACTTGCTAATATTACTTTCAAGTAATACCTATTTTAAAATAGGTATATTGTTTTTTTTATATTATTTTATTTGTTGCCTTATGGTACTACTAAAACTAAAAATATATTTTATAAATATCCATATAATAATATTTATTCATTAATTTCTCCATATTTAGGTAATTCCTTACAATTTCAGCATTAAAAATTAATATTTAAATACATTTTATTTAAAGGTAAATAAGAAAATAATCAAAGCCCAAATTTGGGACACTGCGGGACAAGAACGATACAGAGCAATCACATCAGCGTAAATATTAATTTTTCTATATTTTACAATGTGTTAAACTAATTAGTTTTGTTAATCTTTAGTTATTATCGAGGAGCAGTAGGTGCACTGTTGGTTTATGATATTGCAAAACAGCTAACTTATCAAAATGTGGAACGATGGTTGAGTGAACTTCGTGATCACGCTGATCAAAACATAGTCATTATGTTAGTGGGTAATAAGTCAGATTTGCGTCACCTAAGAGCCGTGCCAGCAGATGAAGCTACAGCATTTGCTGAGGCCAATAACTTGTCATTTATAGAAACTTCTGCACTTGATTCTACCAATGTCGAAACTGCTTTTGAAAACATACTAACAGGTATGAGTAATTTTTTGTTTAATATTTATGTTTAACATAATAAGACTTGAATTTATACATTTAGATGAGTATTGCATCTTAGTACATTTTTTTTTTATAGTTTGAAACTGATTATCTTTAATTAAAAAAAAACTTTTAAATTTGTAGTCAAGCTTAAAAACAGATTTATATTGTTAATGTTTAATGCTTATCTCAACCAAGCATGTATTTGGTAATTGTCACTGACAATCTGTCTGTCAAAATGTCTAATTTATGTAATTATTGCATGTCTGCTATACATAGTTTGGTTTTAGTTGTGCAACTATTTACTATACATAATACTGATAAACAAATTTTTTCAAATTTAGAAAATTAACTAAAAGCATTGCATAATGAATAAATTAAGAAAGTAATGTGTTTTAAATAAATAAAATGATACTAACCAAATCAAAAAAAAAAAAAAAAATTAATTCTCTTCATTCTTTCTTTAGCGTGTTTAAAAATTGGTTAGAAAGTTAATAGGTATCTTTAAAATGATACATTTGACATTTCTGTATAAATAGTTGGGAGTAGAATGATATGGTATTATAATTATAGTGATTAATTTATAACTTTTTTCATTTCGTTTGTGCTCTATTTAATTATTATAAAACCATTTTATTGATATTTTAATTTTTTGAAAATTTGTTCCAATGGTTTAGGTCATAATATTTATTTGTGTGTACTTTTAAATTGTTAGTTTAAGATAATTTTTTCGTTAATTGTTGATTAATTATTGTTTAAAAATAAAACCTTTCAATACTTAATAATAATTACCGCGTTTATATGCAAAATTTAATTTGCATTGATTTAATGCGAATTGAATTAATGTGCATTAGGGAGCGAGTTTAGATGCACTTAAAATATCAAGATTAGAGGTTGGGTAAAATTTTAAGTTAATGCGAATGTTTCTTAGTCCATGTTTTATACTTTGTATTCCATGACCAAAACAATTATAACATTTTTTTTTTTAAATTCCCGCGAAAAAATTAATTTGCATTAAAGCGTTTACATGCATTTCTTAATCCCAGAGTAAGAGTTAATTAGATTTTACGAATCAAATTAAATAACTAATGCGCATTAGTTTAATGCAAATTAAAAATGCGTTTATATGCACCCAACACCTGGATTAACTCAATGCGCATTAATTGCTGCATATAAATGTGGTAAATATCATATATCAATTTTGTTTTGTCAGTATATGATTTATAGACTATTATTAATAAAAATAAAAATGTGGTTTATATGTATATAATTGGGAATTATTTATAAAAAAAGTTTACTAAAATGTAATTTTTTTTATACAAATTAATTTAAATTTTAAAACAAGGTGGGCAAGTGGGTACCGTATGTGTCGATTGTTCACTGTAATGGATGTGTACATATTTGTTCAATGATAAATCATTATAGATATAGAAAATTTATACTCAAAAAATAAAAATAAAAAACTGACTGTAAAATCAATCCAATTAATAATAATAGTTGATATAAAAATAACTCAAAATCTCATTTGACATTTTTTAATTTAAGAAATAAAACCTAATTTGTATTATTAGAGGTCGACATAAGTCTTTTAAAGTTTCAGTTACTATTATAATTACTTGTATTGTTTTTCGAAATGTATTAAGAAAATAATGTTTAGTATATTAATATGGTATTGAAATATTAGTATTTTAGTGTTAAAACTATCCATCTGTAGTTTTGTGACACTTATGTTCAACATAGTAAAAATAACATTCAAATATTTGAATTATCCGTTTATTAAAATAATACATTTATATAGAAGATTCATAATGTAAAATTTAAAATGTTTGTGAAATGTATAAATATTATTACGAGTATTATTATTATTGAACTTATAAGGAATCTAGGAAAAATAATCCTCAAATCTATGGCTAACTATTGGATATAGCTGTCAATAATAATATTAAATAATAAAGAATAAAAATATAAAAATATAAAATTTGAATGATAATTATTACAATATTATCTTGGTTAGACAGTTTTCTTATGAATATTTAGTATAATTTAGTCAGTTTGTTATAAAAAAAGTTAATCAGTTATTACACACAGCTGTCAAAAATTCTCCAATAGTTTTATTATTTTAATTTTAATCACAATTGATTGTGGCCTCGTTTTGTACTACTCTCTTTGAGTTCACCTAAAGTATCTAATGCTAACTTGGCTTGATCGGCATTAATTTCATTTTATATTTTCTTATAAGTAATCATACTGTGGGATTTTTTTGACTAACTATATTTGAGAACCTATTATTCTATTCTTCAAAAATGTTGGTTCTGTTTTAAAATTAGAGTGAATTGACCTCTTATAAATTTTAAAGGTAAGATTATAATCCAGAGAATATTATAGGCTTTTCATTATATTTTAATTTTAAAGTGATTTATTAGTATTTTTAAGATGTACAATTATATATAAGTATTTGCTTTGGGGATTTTTTTCTGATTACCCCTTTTACTGTTACCATATTATTTTTCTCGATAAAAAGGTCTATTATACAAAACAAGTAAGCACGATTAAAGATATACAGATTGTACATCGCCCTATAATAAACGGCTTTTAGATTGATTTACAAAGTGACTGCATTAAACAGCTGAAAAAATTAACTACTAGCGCTTGATGTCAACACTCAACCATTCCATCTATTCTGTCACTCAACCATATGTGTCGACATTTAGAACTAATTTTATACCTATATATCTATAATCGGTTAATTGTAATATTGCTGCTTGGAGTGCTACTGGTTAATTTTTGCTAGTCATTTTATGCACGCCTTAACCGATGCTGATGGGCAACCTTTAATCTTTAATCGTGCAGTAAGTCAAGACTGATAAAAATAAATAATATTTTGAAATCCTATAATATGTTTGGATATTTCCATTCTAAATATGTAATGCATATTAAATTTAAATAATTTTACGAAATATTTTTCAAGACTTATATTATTATTAATAATAAACTATGTAAATGCTTGAAAATAAAACTTACTAACTAACCTGGAACACGATAAGCTAATATTTGTTTATATCTATTATGATTATTTTGATCAAATTAATAAATACTTCGTAAAATAATTTTTTTTATACAATTACTTTCTAGTTTTTGGTTTGTTTATGTCATATTATTTTTTAATTAGTTGGTTTGCAAGTTTAGTATAATTTATTCATATTTTATTATCATTTCTAATATATTTTTCTTCCCATGATTTAAAATTGGATTATTGTAATTAAAATGCTTTTGAATGATGTTTTTACGCATTGTATTATTTTGGTACTGAGTAGTTTTGTTTTTTGTTTTTTTTCGTTCGGGTTTTTCACCATTGTTCAGAAATCTATAACATCGTGTCTCAAAAGCAAATGAGAGACCCACCTGAAGGTGATACGATACGGCCTACAAACATTGAGCCAATTGATGTCAAACCTACAGTCAACTCTGACAACGTCAGGAAACAATGCTGCCAATCATCATAAATCAGGTTTGTTTTACAGGTTCCTGATGAAAATAATATGAATGTTTTATTTTAATCTGTCTTATTATGACTTATTAAATGTAAATGATAATTATTATAACAAATGGATTCAATTTTAAACTTAATTTGTCTTTTAGAAATCCATCGCAAAGTATCAGCCCGTCAAATGGATAGTATGGATGGGGACGAAATTGACAAAGTGTGTATGAAGCCAATCAGGATAGATGCAACTACAGCAAACACAAATGATTCGGCTGCATTCCAAATTAAACAGTTTTGTTGTAATGCATCAGCTTGAGTATCAAAATTTAAGTCCACTTTTAGATTTTATAAGTGTTGTCCCCCTTTCCATATTTTATTTTATTATTATTATTTTGCAGTACAGGTTTTTTAATTTAAGTTAAATTAAAATTCTTTTACTTGCTTCTCATTTTGGGGCTCTTATCTCTTCATTATTTAAATACAAATTATACTTATAATTCTATGTACGTTTAATATTTTCTAATCGTTAATTATATTATTTTATGTTTTTTTTTTTTTTTCAAACAATTATAATATTTTTAAATATTCGAATTATATTAGTTTAGATTCATTATTGTTATGATACTATTGGCATTATTTAAAATTGAAAAAAATTCAAACACATTAACAATTTTAGTAGTATATTAATTTGTTTAATAGTATTCACCTAATGTACTTTTTTTTAGCCTTCAAAAAATAATAGTTATCCAATTTTTTATACACATTAGAATATACATTTTTATCAGAATTTCTATTTCAGGTTTTATATTATTTTATTTTATTTGGTTTTTATCAACCTGCAAATTGTAATCAGTAATATTATTTTATTATATTGTATATAACATTTTTAAAATAAAAATTGATTAATATTAAATCATATTTTTAGTTAAAAAAATAGAACAAGTTTATTTAGGCAATAAACAATATTATTGTATTAACAACTGTGTGTGTTAAGTTTATTTCATTTTTCTGAAAATATTGAATTTTGTTCTTTCCTGAAATATGTAGAATTATATGAATTTATTAATTATTATATCACATTTAGTATAACCAAGTAGTTATATTATATAATATTGATTTTTGATACTTTGTAGTATTTCCAAAACGAATAACCGTAGACTCATAACATTTTCACTAAAGATTTATATTAGTATTTCGACTTTAACTATTTTGACGCATTTTTAGCTATTTAAAGCCATGATATTTTTTTCAAATTATGTAAATTATTTTTCAGTTAGAAATTCATAAAAGTTTTTTTTTTTCATAGTTAATATAAGAAATTTTAATAAAAGGTTCTCAACAAAATTTTCTACTTATAACAAAACAATCGAGTTTAGCGTTAAGTAACAATATTTTTTTGGGAGCTTTTGAATGCATAATTTTTACAATATTGTATATTTTTATAGTAATTTATTGAATTCAACAAGATCTTAAATTATTTCCTTAGCTGGTGCTTGGCTGGTTTAAAAACTTATCAAGTGCCAAGACATTTGTTACTTATTAACTCACTAACTTTCCACCTAATACGTATAAAAAATTCTGGGGTATTTACAACAGTAGTCATACGTGTTCGGTGCCCCTGAGCTAGGCCTAGACTCGCCTACGCACAATCTGCTCAGAATCGTTTTTCGTATCTAATTCAAGTATAACATCCAAAATTACAGTGACATACTCGACTTGTTCACCTTTTTTTCTTTATTTTTGTCGTTAAAAAATTACACATTTTTTCTTTAAAAAAGGTTTAAGTTTACCTGTTTGTATTTAATAGCACGGAAAAAAATTACGGGCCCCTAATTATTTTTGCGCCCTGGGCCAAAAATAGCCAGTCCGCCCCTGTCAGTAGCCACTTACCATTTACACATATTTGTGTGTGCCAGTGGATAAAGTGATACCGATATCAATTTATCAATTATCAAATTAAAGAACACAATATTATAATATTATTTATGATTATCAGTGAATAGCTGCGGTGCATGCACAATTAAAGATTGGCAAACTGAAGGCAATCTGGCCATAGTATTAATTAGGCCTAGGCCAATTGTGGACAACAAAATTACAGGGTGTGCGAGTGCACACCCTGCCCCCCCCAAATGGCGCCCCAGATTTTGTGTCTGATCCCAACGCCTGTAAGTTTAAACTAGTAGAAAAAATATTCTTATCGCCACTATAAAAAGTATAAATTACCACTCAATACAATTTTAAGCCGAGAAGACTACGGGCCCTTTACATACGTGGGCCCCCTGCCTCCCCTTACCCGGGCTTGGTGATAATGTAAATCGTTATGCGAGTATTATAATATACAGAGTGTAACAGATAGAACTGACTTTTGGAATAACTTGTTCTAATAAATATTTAGAATTTTTTTTTTTTATATATATAATTTATAGGCACTTGCGCCACACGTGTAATAAAAAATTCTTTTCATTTTTTAATACCAAAAATTTTAAATTTTAAATTTGATTTAAATTTTTTTGAATAAATTCAAAATAGCCAATTTGTGAATCTGATTATAAGAACGATTTGGAATTTTTAAAATATCAATATTTTTTTGATTAAATTAATTTGGAACGCAATAACTTTTTTTAAAAAATATTATTTTTGGAAATTTGCTAACATGGGTTATTTCTTAAAATATTTACTAATCATAACATTTTATCAATTTTTGTCATACGTTTAAGTGGCATCAAATTTTTTTTTTTGTCATTTCTTTGTGTTACACTGTATATTATAATTTATAAATATCTGTGTGAGGATGCGACTGTTTATGTGATAAGATTACTGCTCCGACTTACCACAGAATAGATGAAATTTCACAATTTCACATGACAAAATATATCTATTTTGTCATGAAATTTCATCTATTCTGTGGACTATTACCACGAAGTAAACGCCCATCCTCAGAACATATAAACAAATTTATTAGAAACCTCAGTCAGCTACATTATGATTTATGTTTACATATTATAATTTGAAAACATGTACAGTATAAAAAAAATTGTTTTGTCTTAACATCATACTTCATAGTATGTACGATCATAGAACACTACGATCATAGTAGTACGATGTACCTAGTTTAATGTTTACTCATGTTTAATGTTTGTACCATAATTATATGTCCTAAATTAGACCAATAGGTAAGTGGATAAAAAATTCAACCAGTACCAAAAGTACAATTTTATATTTTTAAATCATTTGAATTTCTTATTCTCTTTTTTTAAGTTAAGTAAAAAATGGATTTTTGATTTTTTTTGTTTTTTAGTTTTTGTTTTTGAGCATTTAACCTACTATATGTTTTATTTGGATCACAAATAAGTCAATAGGTAACTTAAATATTGTATAAAAAATAAATTAAACACATTCTCTTTACTGAAACATAATGTTTTTACTTTTAATAAAGTTTACCATAGAAAAAAAGTTACCTTTTTCAATTCAGAAATGGCATTTTGTAAAGTTTCGTAAGAACTGATTACCCAGCTGTCTCTTGTATCGGTTCAGTATGTTCCAAGTCACCTTTTTTTTAACAATGAATAATAAAATCATTCTTAAAAAATCAGATTATGAATATTTTTAAATAATGTTTGGACTAGATTGTAATTAAACTGTTTTACCTCAATTAAAAAATATGCATACCCGATTTTTATGTCTGGTTTGGAAATATAATAAAATACAATATTATGGAAAGATCAACAATATCTAATGAAATTCACAAAGTTTTATCAAATTCAATAAAGAAAAGTCACAGCATCCAATTCACCACTCAAGTTCCATTTCACCTGCTTTGACGGTAAAAGTGAATTTTGAAAAAAAAATTTGTATCTACATAATTCATTTAGCACTATATTATACTACTATTTATTAAACAAGACAAAAAATAAAAAATCCATTTCCTATACCTATAACCTAGAAAATAGAATAAGGAATTCAAAAATGTTTTCAAAATTAAAACCTGGCTTTTGGTACTGCGTTCATTTTTCTTCCGCTTTTTGGGGCTTTCATGCTGAAACTTTTTTGATTGCAAAAAGTAGTGACGTGTGACCGCGTTAGTACGTTACTGATTTACCGTAGTTTACATAAAGCTGCATTCGAGAACACACACACTAATGATCAGTCACTACACACAAAGCCACATATAACTCACAATGGATATTGGATTTAGAATATTGTCTAAACACGACCCCTTAAAAATGGTTCGGTTTCAACAAGTATTCTTTACTTTAAGTGCATTTTTCCTCTTGAGAATAGCAGTGCTAAAGGGTAAGGAATGTAAAACCTAGTATATATCTTAATAGGTATGTGAACAAATGTTTGAGATTAATTTTTGATTAGCCAGTACATATATACTGTTTAAAGTACAAACTAAGATATATTTATTTATTAAAATTATTTTAGTTTACATCATACAGTCAATAAACTAGACTAAATTTGTCTGAAATTAAAAATACATACACAACAGAATATATCATACATACATTATTAAAATTTAAAAAGTAAGTAAATTAATTTTCGTTAGATTTATTACAATATTATGATACTCAATACACAATACTTATATCTTATATTTATTAAACAATTATTATCATAAAAAATAATTTTTTATTTAATAAGTTAAAAAAAAAAGGTTTTAATTTATACTATTAGGATAGTAAAAATTAACAATTTAAGGTTTCCATAATCGTACCATACCATCTTCGCAGTAAGTACATAATAAATTTTGATGAGGGTGATGTGTTAGTCCAATAACATCTTTTTCGTGTATTTGTAGGGTTTTTTCCAACTTTCCACTGTTCAGAGAAAAACAGTACAAATTATAATCTTCGGCAACTGCATATATCCAATCTCCTCTAGGTGACACAGTGGAACATACAAAATTGCAACCTTCACGTTTGCCACTTGTAAATGATCTGACAATCTTTAGATATATATTTTTTATTAGTATAATGTCCATTTAAAAATATTTTCAAGAGGATGTCGTACCCGCATGTGTTGTCTCCGTCTTACTAACTCGTGATATATAAAAATGTACGTCCAGCATTCAGCAATGCCAATTTTGTGTTGTTAGCTAAAATATTTGAGAGAATTGACTTATTATCAAACTTAAATAGTTGGTTTTTTATGATATTTTAATTTTTAGTGAATTATGAGCATTTTCAAATATTAATATTGTAGTAATATTATTAGTTCACTTAAAATTATCGTAAAAAACCACCTAGAGAACACAGATAACGCTCTTACATTTAAGTTTGATAATAAGTCAATTCACTTTAATATTTAAGCTAAGAATACAAAATTGTAATTGCTGGATGTACATTTTGATATATTATGCGTTAGTAAGACGGAGACAACAATGCGGGTATGACGTCCTCTTAATATATCAGTTTACTACTTACTTGGCCTTGCATATTCATTATTACAATAGTGTTTGAACGGTTACAAACAACAAAGTGATCCTGATTTTTAGGGAAAAGATGCACATTATTAACAGCCACATCAGCTGCTCCCATGGATTTAAAGGTGTGTGTACATTCTGTGGTTTTCACACTCCAAACTTTTACAGTACTATCGCTAGACGCACTATAATATAATATGTATAAAATATATTTATAATAATCATTAATACAAATCTTATAATAATATTCACCTGATTACACTGTGACCATCAACAGTATATACGACTTCATTAATAAATGATGTATGTCCTCTAAATTCTTTAAGCGTTTTGCCAGATTTTAAGCCATGAATTCTATTTTAATAAAAAAAAAAAAAAAGGTTCAAATAACTTTTACAAAAAATAATTTTTTTTATTACTATTAGTAATTTCACCTTATAGTCATATCAAAGGAACCAGTCAAAATTTGAGTATTATCTCGAGAAAATTGTACACAAGTAATCCCAAGTACATGAGCTTTTTCAAATTTCCGCATCACTTGTCCCGTCTGTATTTTCCAAACAGTTACTTTTCCACCTTGGGAGCCAGATACCAACATTTCACTGTCGCGAGAAAAATTTAAACTTAGTACAGCATCTTCCATAAGCATAAAATTATCCTGAAAAAAAAAATTAAAAAAAAAAGAATATATTATAGGTATCAATTGTTTTAGATAATTAATCTTACTTGAGCTTGATATTTAAGATCTTTTCTTATTTTTCCTGTAACAAAATTGTATACTTCAATAAATCCATCTACAGTGGCAGTCACCAAAAACTGGCCATCTGGTGAAAATCTAGAACATTCTACGTGGCTCTTTTGGATAAATTTAATTTGCTTAAATAATTGAGTAGGGAATGTTTCTTCTTCTAGATCTCGAACTGCTGCTTTGCCTCTAAATAAATCAATTGAAGTACCTAAAAGCAAAAATTAATAATTCATATACCTAATATAGTTTTTTTCAATACTTGAATGATTAATTTTAAGATACCTGGAGGTAGAAGGCCTTGGTGTTGTTGCCACTTTAATGCTTGGCCTAACAGTGCTAATAGCCTTGATGATGGTACTACAGATACTTCACCAGCTAATGATTGGGCAATAGCAATTCTACGTTTTTCTTTGGATGTACCTTCAGGATATGCTTCACGAGGGTCAAAATAAGACCGAGCTAAAAGATTTTCTAGAATAAAAAAAAATAATGTTAAAATCAAAAATGTACAAACAGCACAATAATTTGAATCTGAAAAGAAATTAATCTAAAAAAAATATTTAGCTTATTGTACAAATGCATAGGGTAAGAATATTTTATTAAAATCATCAAACATTTTGAATTTCTGTGACTATTGTTTATATATAATATAATCATACCAAGGTGTATATAACGATCAGGTTCATGTTGTTTTAAAGCAATCATAGGATCTGTTTGACGTAAAAGTGATCGGGCAGCTCCAAGTTCACGTAACTCTATTAGTTCAAATACAACCTGCCAATTAATAAAATATAGTAATATTTTAAATTATTATTATTTTTTTAATATAAATACTAGTATGATACTAACCTGTTCGTACAAATCGATTAATTTACTATCAGGCAATTTTAACGACTGTACTGCTTTTAATACTGTATCCCAATGACCGTTGTGTATATCTGCAACAAAACCATCGATACTATCTACCGTGTTCAATGATACACTGGTTTCTTCCTAAAAAATGTTATAAATAAATTATTGAAAAATAATTTACTATAAAAAACCTAATCTAAACAAATAAAACTGTTGGTATATTCAATTTTTTTATCACAAAAATTGATTTTTTTTTTATAAACATTCAACAGTGGAATAGTGAAAATAAATACTTGAAGGGTTTGCAGAGATTTCATTAGATTTGACTCCTTTAGATATTGCTGTATAAGTCGGATGACACTGTAAACAAAGTTAAGTTAGTAATGTAATGAGAACATTTTGTTAAATACATTAAATAATAATATAGTTATGGATACTACGAACTCAGCGGACTCGATTTCAATGGACATTTTTCAAGAGTCAAGTTAACTGCACTTTAACTGCTGAAAATGTACTCGATTAATAAGACTTCAATGGTGATTGATGATCACTGATCGGCAGACGGTACTCAAATTTTTATTTATTGAAAAATTGAATATAACTTTTAAGTTCTCAACGTTTTTGAGTAAGTATTCAGTAAGCGGTGGCGGCGCGGCCTGATAATCACATGCCTGCCAAAACAAATGAAAATTGATAACGCAATGCAAAATATTATAATATCGATTTATTATGCTGTGCAGCCGTGATTCTCGCAAAAATGCTCAAACATGGAATATTGACAATCGAATTTGTGTGATAAGGACCGTTCACAAAGTACAAACATTAATTATTAATTATTAATTACACACTACACAGCAGGAGCCTGATATTATAGTAGTAAGTGATTGTTATTATTATTACCTATATGGCTATAAAGATTGTATAATATTTGATCGGGTATAATTTTTTGTCTTATACAATGAATTTACGAGTGTTGTGAATTATTTTTCGGCCATGTTTTATTATGATCATTAATTGTTAAATGTTCTACATCGCCTGCGTATGACACTGCGTTTTATCGTGTATTTTGAACGGGGTTCGTAGAATAAAATATATCGCTGCTACAACATTAGTGTCAAGGTTTTTGTCCTATACTGTTCCCTTTGAATACGAAGCATAAGGTTCACCTGGTAAGTTTCGATTGTCACCTCTATAAAGTGTATCATCCTTCTCGATTTATGTTTTTGATATTGTCTTGCTATAATCGACCAATACCTAATAAATTACAATTATATTATGTGGTTGGTATATGCAAAGAACTATTTTAATTATTGATCAATGTTTTTTTTAGATTGTCAATCAACATTTCAATTATTGATGTGTCATCTTCAACACTCTGGTAAATCAAAAATGCAATATTAAATAGATACTTAGGTGAAATTTATTATATTTTATTCTGTACTAGCTGATCCTGTACCGCGTTGCCCGTAACAAATTAAATAACTGTGGGTTTATCTCTTCTTAAACTCTGTTAAATGTAAATTGCTCAGATTTTTAATACAGCTGTTATTTGGGTTTTTTTGATCAAATATAAAATATGGATGTACAATTATATCCAATTATAATAACTATTTTATTTACCAGGTCATAGAATAACGGAAAACTCCGTCATATATCGGTTCATTCGTTTCAAACCCTTTCCAAGACATACAGATAGTCAAATGTATCTTTGTGTGTTTCATGCAATATTACATATTTTAATCATGTACCTACTTTTAAAAATCATACAATTTGAAGAGTAATTTGTGATACGCAAGATAAATAAAATGAAGAGTTTTTTAATTATTGCAAAAGTGAAAAGAGTCAATTTTCCAAAGTTGTGCTGTGACTTATAATTAACTACAAATTAGAAAATCAACGTTTTGGAAAACAAACACTCCAACTATAATTTTACGTATATCGAATTTCCATGGCGTTATCAAATCAATAATACAATTTTGAACATTTTCCAATCATTCCAATATCTTAATAACATTTTCTATTTTGTTTTCTGTAACCAATGACAACCAATAACCATGTATATATAGCCTTGTTACCATAAGGTTTTAACCTAAACAATTGTTTATGGAGGTTAGTAGAGGACTTATTGAAGGCTAAAATTGGTGCTAAAATCTTCATGGGATTAACAGGAATACCTGTGCAAAAATTTAGAGAAATTGGTTCACTTGTTTTCTAGGTTAGCAGGGACAAACTAAAAACTACTCACTGCTTTATATAAGAAGTACTATTCTTTATTAAATAATTATTACCTTTATTTTATTCTTTAAATACAATGCCAATATACCTTGGTTTTGGCCAATGTTTAAAATATAATTCATGAATTTTTAAGTAAACCGGGTTTTCACTATTACGTGGTGTCATGTTATAGAGTTGAATATTATACTCAACTCGTAGGGTAGGTTAGGTTATTGACATTTTGTTACCTACATATTAAATATATGGAAAATATGGAACACAATATCACATGGTGTAGTGAAAACCCAGATTATTGTCAAAAATATTAATTATTGTAGTTAACTAAAGAAAATCAAAATATTATCCATGCATGTTGTACAGAAACAGAGTAAACACAAACCATGTTATTATGTACCTTATGAAATTTTTGTATTCAGTTTGCAGAACATGAAACTAAATTACTTGGCCTACATTTATCTGCTTAGAATTTTTTAACAGATGTATTCTGCATTTGCGCCTCAGAACTGTATTATTTTTTAATGATAATCCTTATTTTTAATATCATATACTTACAGAGTTGTTGAATGTTCCCTTTTTCTGCAGACTTAGTAGGCACACAATATACAATATACCTTTGTATATGATATGGTTTATAATAAAATAAAATGGGTTTCAGGGTCATATTTAGAAATGATGCGCCCCAGGGCACTCGTAAAAGTCCGTCCCTCGTTTTGGCCAGCAGGGTGGAGGTGGATATCCAGTGTTATAAATAAAAATTATAAATAACTCCGTAAATACCTATATACAATTATAAAACATTACTTGAATAATTAAGTAATGGAACAAATTCACTTTAGCTTCCACATGTTTTTCTGGTTTTTTTTTTTTGTTTTTGAAACATGTATTTCATTAAGCTATGAACGATGTTCAAAAAAAAAATTGCAGAAATCATTATTTTGTAAGTTATATTTTTCCACAGTACCAAAGTTCTGTTTTTACGCACGCACAAAACATTGCAGTTTACCTCCACCTTTAATGTATTTTGATTATTTTTTTAAGATCATACGTATTTTAACGAGTTAAAAACAGCACATAGTAATATAGTGATAACTTAAAATATGAAAAGTAGACAGTAGTCGCTTAGTGCTTAATACACCAACCAGGTCCAATCGCCAAACTCGAGGTCCTAAAGATAAAAGTTATTAATTGTTATGGACATCGAACGAAAATATTATATCTTATTGTATAATATAATATATAACATAATATACTTATTACTTAAGTATCATATAATTTCAATTAGATGCTCACAATATTTTTAAAATTTATTGGTATGTATTTTAATTACGTAATAATACCAAAAAAGGTTTAAAAATTAAAAATTAAAAAATCATAAACACATAAAGCTATAATTTTTTTGCCTCTCACAAAATACCAATTTAGAGAGAATTTAATTTTTTGCACCTTAATACTAATTTTTTGTCTGAATTGACTACACCATTAAATTCTATTCAATATTTAATGTAAAATGGCGCTAACCCTAAGAACTTATATCACTAATTTAAATGTTGAAAATAAAATTTAAAAAAAACCAAAAATCATTATTTTGATATACTAAATTAATTTTTTTTTTTATAAATTCATCAGTGATTTTATTGTTCTAACTGTGGATATATTTCAATGTCGTAGAACTAGTGACTATAATTTCCTTCGCGAATTAATTATTTACCAATTACAAAGGCAGAAATAAGCATAAGACCAAGGTACACGCGGTCCAAGGTACAACACTCCCCTCGTTATATTTTGGTAACTTACAATGGAAACATGAAATTTTGCTGTTACTTATCTTCATCAAAGTACTAATTCAATATTTTTAAAAATGAGTTCAATTTTTTATGGGATACCTACTAATTAATGGCATTTTTCCTTTATACATTTGACATTCAGACTGATGTCCCCTTCATAAATATTTTTTCCCTGTATTTCAATTCAAATATATTTTACATAATGTAATAAATAAAAATAATATTTTGTTGAACTTCCAACATTTATGTAGTTAAATTAGTAAAAGTGAATCAATATGAAATCAATTCAAGTTGTCCTTACACATTTATTTATTAAAAATTGATAAAAAAAAATATTGTATTTCACAGTTTAAACTGCAATGTAATTGATCACTGAAATTTGAAAAGCGTCTATAATATATATATATATATATATATATATATATAAACCAATCTCATGTAGTCACTGTTGATTTGTTTAGTAACTAAAAATATAGAAAATTGTTATTTACTATACTATCTACAAACATCTATATTTTAATATGTAATTATGTAGATCTACATTTGTGTTATGTCGATTCTATCATTTAATTAAAACATGTATATTTAATTAGAAAAAATACCATAATTATTATTTTATATTATGCTTTTTTTCCATTTAATATAATTTTTATTAAATTGTATGTATTTAGATAGGTATACTTATAGCAGAATTCTGCTATACTACATTAAAATGCATAAAAAAAATTGAAAATTTCAAAACGAGTCGAAATTTTTTTGCAATTTTTATAATGTATAGATAATGATGATATAAACATTTGATGCAAATTTCTAGTTGCTACGGTTATTAGTTTCTGAATAACAATAAAATAAGAAAATTGTATGGGATTTTTAAAATTTACCGCGGGTGAATATCTAATGTCTAATTTAAAACTCTCGTAAAAAATGAATTTGACTTTTCAGTAAAATTTTTTTTTTCGTTCAACGTAGGAAGTCTGAAGGAGTATTTTGTATAAAAATTTCAAATCATAGATAAACATACACATTTTTTTTAAGAATTTCGAGCTCAAAATAATTTCCCAATTTTCGTGATTTGATGATTTTTGTCAACATTTTAATTTCAGACTCTCATAAAAAATTATTGGGGACTAACGCTCAACTTTTTTTTTAAGTTCCACTAATAATTACTTATAAGAAACCTTGTATTAAATTTTCAATCCATAGATATAAAAGTTGAACATTTTATGAATTTTTAACTACAAAATAATTATTCAATTTTAAATTTGATAAATTTTATCAAAATTCGATCTTTAAATGCTTATAAAAAAAAATTGTGTCAATGTATTTTTAATATTTTTCAACTACTATTTTAACAATATATCAGGAGCCTTGTATTACATTTTTACACTTTTTGACCCAACATATAAAACTTTATTGATATTTATAGAAAAAAAAACTAAAAAAATTGAAAACTTACTATGTCCGAAAATTCATGTAGATACAGTCATTCGTTTTAAAGTTACACCAAAAACCAAAATCAATTTTCTGGAAAACAGATTTTGTGTAAAAATTCCTGTTTTTCATTAATTTTTCTTTTGTTTTCACGGCGCTTTTGAAAACTATTGGAAAAATTTTACTTTTGACCCCCCAAAGTACCAACTAGATTCACTTTCCTATCAGAAAAGATACTGTTGAAGAAAATCGAAGTATTTTTACGATCCTAAAATGTGATGACAGTTTGTCCGTTAGGAAATCTGAAGGAGTATTTTGTATAAAAATTTCAAATCATAGATAAACATACACATTTTTTTTAAGAATTTCGAGCTCAAAATAATTTCCCAATTTTCGTGATTTGATGATTTTTGTCAACATTTTAATTTCAGACTCTCTTAAAAAATTATTAGGGACTAACGCTCAACTTTTTTTTTAAGTTCCACTAATAATTACTTATAACTTATAAGCTATAAGAAACCTTGTATTATATTTTCAAGTTTTTGAAAAACGACAAAATATCAAAAACCGATTAATGGGAATTCGTTAATTTACCGGTGAATATCCTAATATCGTAAAAATTTTAAATTCAAATGGTCATTTATTCAGACATTAATATTACTTCCCTGTTAACTTTTTGTTAGTTAACTTTTAGATTCTGAGTGGAACGATGAATGTATTGATTTTACAATGATGTGTGTTTTTTTATTTTTTTTTATTTTTGTGTCTGTCATCACCTTTTAGGACAGTAAAAGTGCTTGGATTTTCTTCAACAGTACCTTTTCTGATAGGAAAGTGAATCTAGTTGGTACTTTGGGGGGGGGGGGGCCAAAAGTAAAATTTTTCCAATAGTTTTCAAAAGCGCCGTGAAAACAAAAGAAAAATTTAGGAAAAACAAGAATTTTTACGCAAAATCTGTTTTCGAGAAAATTGATTTTGGCTTTTGTTGTAACTTTAAAATGAATGACTGTAGATACATGAATTTTCGGACTATTGTAAGTTTTAAGTTTTTTTAGTTTTTTTTTCTATAAATCATTAAAGTTTTATATGTTGGGTCAAAAAGTGTAAAAATGTAATACAAGGCTCCTGATATATTGTTACAATAGCAGTTGAAAAATTAATTTATTAATTAAAAATACATTACCACAATTTTTTTTTATAAGCATTTAAAGATCGAATTTTGACAAAATTTATCAAATTTAAAATTGAATAATTATTTTGTAGTTAAAAATTCATAAAATGTTCAACTTTTATACCTATGGATTGAAAATTTAAAACAAGATTCCACGTAAGTAGTTAATTCTGTTACCAAAAAATCTAAAAATTACAAAAGCACAGTTTATTTTCATAGTCATTTTAAGTTCAAATGTGGACGAAATTATATATTAAAAAATATAGAATAACTATTTTTGTTATTTTTTTGTGATAGATAATATAATTCGTGGGTACTTGAAACTTCTTAAGTATTCTAACGCGTTATAATAGTACCTAATGGATATTGTGATATGATTAATTTGGAATTTATTATAGATACCTATTATTGGTCAATTTTTTTTTTAATACCATAGATAAGTATATAATATATCTTATACCTAGACTGACATACCGTCTCCGCTCAGAATCATTTTTCTTATATAGTGATATTATATCATTGAATTCAAATTTAATACTATCCATTATACACTGACCCACTTGTAACCTACTGTACAGCAGAGCGACATCCACTTACCCACCTTTTTTTTTATTAAAGGTAGAAAAATTTGTGTGGCAGTGGCAAATTTTGCTTTTTATAAAAATAATAATTTGAGAAAATACTATTATGTGTATAACTACTGAGAAATTATTGTAACAATGATAAATTGGTATTTAATAATTTATAGTTGGAAAATATTAATATTTAGACACACGCGTATGTAAGTTGGTATGTAGGTACTCTCTATTGTGCTATGTGTGTTTCGAGAAGGAAGAGGAACATAGTTGTATACGAGTAGGTATATTGTAGGTATATTGAACAAATACAGCAATATTACAATAATAATAATTATCATAATCCCATACACTTTTATTCTTAAAATCTAAAATATAATACAATTTCTAAAAACAACAACCGATTGGTTAGTATGGCTGGCTAAATATATTTTGACTACTCAACATTTTCTTATTGCACAATTTTTTACTCAAAAACGTAATACAAATTTACGTTATGACACCTCTAAAATA
Organism: Acyrthosiphon pisum; assembly: GCF_005508785.2. NCBI lineage: Eukaryota > Metazoa > Arthropoda > Insecta > Hemiptera > Aphididae > Acyrthosiphon > Acyrthosiphon pisum. Next base: position 86,834,872 of record NC_042495.1, read on the forward strand.
TTTTGTCTAATAAAATAAAAACAATTATTTTTATTATTTGGGATTTATTTAAGTAATTTCATGAACCAACAAAAAGAGATAAATTATTTGATTAACACCTTAGCGTTAAGTAGAGAATGTTAAATAATAAATACGTTGACATTTCTGGGTAAAATAAAGACCATAACGGAAACCTGAGATCTAGGACATAATAATCGCCATAAACTAACTAAAGTGGATTATTCTGTTTTGTACTTTCTATCCTGAATAATAATTGTAGCAAATGAAACGATTTCATGAGGTCAAACAGTCAATAGTGGGCGTTAAAAGAACGCGGACTGTATTTACCGTCATACAGTTTCAGGTCAATATGATAGAATGGCGTAAATAAATAGGATCTCCAACAAATGTGCCTTCTCTATTGTTAAATACCAACCAGGGCCCTAGAAACACCGATATTGTAATTTAGTTTGTTTAATATTTCCTGTTTAATTATTAATATATCCACTTACATGATTTTTTTTTATAATTATCAATTTTTAAAATTTTAGTACAACTGCGTATTATAACTTATTAATATTATGACTCAGTGTGAAATTTATTTAATCTATTTTATCTATTGACTATTATATATCTATCATATCTTATACTATTATATAACTATCATAAATTATATATTATGTATATAATATTTCCTCCAGGTTTTTAAAACAATGATAAAATGTAATAGTATATTATACATATACTATAATAGGCGTATAGTTTAATATTTGGAAGTAGGTTTTTAATAGTTTTTCCCAGTATCTTGTATTAGTATTTATAAGAGACCATAAGTAAGTGATTATTGATTAACTTTTAACTATAATACACGGAAAAAAGTAATGAAGGGGTAATTACTAATTTTACTCTTTAAATTTAAAATGTTTGAGTATGATGAATTTATAATCAAAATGTACATAACTGCATAAGTAACAGTACTACTACATTGGTTATTTAATTTTTGCATAATGTTTTTTTCTGAAAAATATTCTATAGTAATGTATAAAAATACTAGATAAATACTAAATAAATGAGTTTATAACTATGAAATCAGATATTTTCTATTACGGTGTATGTTGAACACATTTATTTATCTTTACATTATGTGTCAAATTAAACCCTATTGCTACACAAAATACTAAAGTATACCTTTGCTATCGCAGATAATAATATTATATTCTAGGGCATACAGCTGATGGCTACAAGTTATTGTGATTAACCTGATTTTTCGACCATAACATTTAACCTAAACGCTTGACCTTTTTCTATAACCACTGGCTATATAAAATGTATTCAATTATTACGTTGGCTCTATTTTTCTAACCATCATTTGGTTTATTTGTGTGATATCATTATTATTATGTTATTGGATTAATTAAAAATAAATTAGTAAAATAATTTAAAAATGAAAAAAATTATTGATGTATAATGTATATGTATATATACATTGCAAGCGGAGCAATGAATGCATTCATTTTACTATGTGTTGTTACTTTGGGAATTGATTTTATAGTATTGGTATATTATAATATCAATGTCTTTTGCCAAAAGTAAAAAGTTCCCAGTAGTTTTAAAAATAACCGGGAACAAAAAAAATTGTACGCAAAACCAGTTTTTGTCAAAATCTATTTTGTTTTTCTGTTATAACTCATAAATTAATAAGTCTAGAGACTTGACATTTTACGGAATATTTAAATTAGCATTAACTATTGACATGAAATAATATTCAAAACACTTTAGCTCTTTATGCTATATTTATAGGTATAAATTGTCAATTTTTTTTTCGATTTATAAATGATACAATGTTTGTTTTTATGTAAAACAGTTCTTAAATTTAATACAAAGTTATTACATACGTTTTTTTTACAATAGTTAGAAATAAAAATTGAATGGAATTCCTTAAATATTTTTTATGAACGTCTGATTTTAAAATTTTAAAATTAAGTAAAAAAGAAATTAGATTAATTTAAACCATGTAAAATACCACTATTATTTAAATCCTATATTACGTATATATACAGCATCCTAGCAACTTCCACTGCTTTTTTAAATTCGCATTACTTACCTAGTTAAAATTAAATTTTCTGCTTATGTGTCTCGTATTTTTTATTCATAGTTTAACATTATGCCTACATTTCTTTATATAATTTGTTTATTAACCTGTTGGATTTAATTTAAATATAATTATATGTATCTGTTATTACAAATTGGCCTACTGCCCGTTATTTTCAAATTAATAAATTATTATTATTATATTTTTATACCTATAGTAATGTATTGATTACAGCTGTAGCGAAATTAAACACATCTATGATCTATTACAATGCTCTTACACAATGACGAAGACGTACTCTACTACACTCGACTCATATTGTTCAGCAGAGCGGTTCCTTGTTTGCCCCATTTTTACAAATACTTTATTATTTTAGTTATAATTTATTTTGAATATTTATATGGTAAATACTGGAAGTTGTTATGGGTTTTAGAGTTCTAGGCAGTTGTAACACAGGTGTATTAATATAACGATGACTTTTTGGGATATAACAGTAACTTTTTTAGTAAAAGTATTGACTTTTTCACACGGTTCCATGTATAACTTGAATAATATATAATTTCAAAACTTGAACATGATTTCTATTTACACTTGTCTTGTATAACTTATTAGTTATTACGTAATGGCTTATAATTAATTGTTTTTAAGTTTTACTCGAAAGTTTATATGGGACCCAGGTATATAAAACAATACATTTTTTTATCTTATCCATTATTACTATATTATTCAAGTTTAAAGAAATAATTAATGACAATTTTTTATCGTCGTAAGATATTTAATTTATTATTATATCCAATTGGATAAGTACCTAGTTATTATGCGTTACATGCAATAGTGTTAGATATCATAAATGTAATTATATTTTTTATTACCTCTGTATTTATTTGGTAAAATAAAAGTTTATTCGCCTTTATTTAAAAACTTTAATGAATACTTCTGATTTTAATTGCTTTCTATCAGAAATAGTTATAATAAGTAAACATAAAAAAATAAAAATAATTTCAATATATTATTAACTTATACGGTACTCGTATAGTCGTATTTTATGATATTCTGCAGTTTAAAAATTTTCTGATGCCTTTTTAAACTATTTGAAATTTTTTACTTTACGCTAAAGTACCAGTTTTACTATTGCTTTCTGACAGCACTTTTTACTAGAAAAAATTATGAAGGATAAAATCGAAGCATTTTTACTGCCCTAAATGGTGAATAAAAGTGATGGCAGACATTAATAAAAAATACATCATTGTAAAATCAATGCATTCATCGCTTCGCTCAGAATCCAAAACTTCACTAAAGAAATACAAACTGAATTATTCAACAATTTTCTAAAATTACCTCTTTCAATTACATTTCCTTTCGTTCACTTTTTAAATTTCAACCAATACTTGTTTTCCTCCGGAAAAAGTATTATTTAAAGATCTTACTCTATGATCTTTAAAATTGTGTTTTGTTTATACTTGTATTATTTTTTAATATAACTTATAAGTACCTACTTAACTGGTTCCTTTTGTTATCAAATGTAAAATTAAATTAATTTTCTAAATTTTAATTTAATTTAATTTTTTCTTTTTGCTAATATTTTATTAGTATGTATTTTGCTTTAAAGTACATTTTTGTGTGTTTCCTATCCACCTAGTTTAATTTAATGATACCTGAGTATAATTTATGAATATAATATATTCTCCCCGTCACGCTTTGATAAACATAACTTTTAAAGTATTTGTTCATGGATGGAACTGTATATGTGCATGAGAATAATCTAGGGACCTCCAACACAGTGCATACATATTTGATAAAAATAATGTCATGGATTTATGCGAGGATTTATGGGTGTGTGGTACATTGTTACAAGGAGGACGTGCGTAATGAAGCTTTAGAAGATCAAATAACGGTCATTATTTTAGGCAGCGTTCACTCAACGTGTATCTTACAAATGTATTTATCTTATGTTATGATTTTATGAAATTAGGTTTTATCAATTTAATAACTAATAATTTAATTGCATTATAATATATAGACGTATATTTACTACATGCCATAATATTGTATATTTTTATACGTTCAGATTCTGTTCGTTAATTTGGTATGGCTTATTATTTGTTTGAAATTTAAATATTATAATTCATATTGCTTTTATTGATAATAATTAATAAATTGAATATATTATCACAATACTGTCGACATTTTATTGTAATTCAATTTCATTAGTTTTTGTTTGTTTAAGGATAGTCTAGATTATTGAGTGTATTGGTAGCCTGGTAGGTTAAAAAACTAAACTTACTTTGATGCAACTAATTTATAAAATTATATTTACAAGTAGAAAAAAAATGTTATTCCTATTATATAGGTGTATAAATGTTACTATTTCGGTTCTATCTAAATTATCATAATAGTCATGGAAGTGATAATGATAAATGCAGAATTAATAACTATATGTATATACCTATAATAAGTAATATATTTTCTAAATAATTTTTTTCTCGGACTTTTTTTATCGTTTACCCTAAATTGCAGTTAGGATAGTACAGTTGTGTAATCTTAACTGCAATTTAACCTGTACACGAGTTTTTTAATATTGTAAAATATTTAAGTACTTTTATTTAATACATAATATAGGTATATTATAGGGGATTAAAACGTTCATAACGTTATTATAGGATAGTTTGGGTACATTTGGTAATATTTAGTATTATATATTTACATGCATTATGCATACATTTATATATCATATTATATTTCCTTGATACTATAGTATTAGTTATATTATATTTTTTCCATTTTTTTTAAAACACATAAAGGTAAAAATACTTAATACATTTTGCTACCTTCTAGAGATTTCTCTAAATAATATAACCTACACACGTTATGTAACTAAGAAGAGAGATGGCAATATATCGAATTGTAGGGGCTTGACCGAAATGACGGTAAAGCGACAGGCGCGTGAAATTTGGAACGAATCGAACCCCAGTGTTTTGCACAACGCTCGACCTCCCTACTCACCAATACGCGTGTTGACCGCATTTCTCTTAGAAAGTATTTTACATGTCGCGTTTATTTGCCCTCTTATCAAACATTTAACCTCTCGCTGGCTCAAATAAACATATTATGTGTATTTGTTTAATATGTTTGTGTATAGGAAATATAAATTTATTAGTAACGCATAATATTGTATAAGTCATAGGTACATATTATAATGATTTCTGAGGGTATCAATGTATGTATGTCAATGTGTTATTCCTTATCATTTATTATCATTTGTTCATAAATTATTAATCATCATGATTTATAGGGCCATAGATACATTAATATGTCTTTATGGATATGGTGTAATATAAAAAATTATACTTGATTTATTGTAGTAAAATTAAATACTTTTTCAATAAGTTGTTATAAAAAAAGTTAACAACACATTTATTTCTTATTTGTTTGAATGCTATTGCGTTCGAAAATTGGCAAAATAGTTGATAATATTATTTCGTGTAGGTACCTATTATTTAAATCATAATTTTTGTTCTTCTAAATGTTTAAATTATTTTTAAACTAATGATTTATATCTAATTATATTAGGTTACCTTAAAAAACTTGCTTACATTTTTTTTAACGTTTTTCGGGGTTTATTTATGCTGCAGTAGCGTAGTGCATATATTGTTTAAAGATATCGATCTAACCTGAAATTGAGCAATATATAGTATGCAAGTAAGACAAATGATTTGAATAATCGTAAATTACACTGCTTTAGTCCGATAGAAAATGTAGAATAATGGCGGGCCCCGTTTAGAGTATTTGTGTCGGGTCGGCCAGGTGCTCTATACCATAAGTCAATGATGACCTCGTTCTCGAAACCGGTGTTAACTAGGTCCGTCTTTCTGTCGAGACACCCACAGCCCTCTTACTTTGTCTGTATCTATTGTGCCCCATAAACATCCAATTGGTTTTTGCAAATAAATAAAACATATAGCACTAAGCCATTAACGGAAGTACCTATAAGAATTATACCTATATAAGAATTTATATTAATTAAAAAAAAAAGTTACGTAAGAATGATGCAACAGTATTTTTTTTTTTTGTTAACTTTATATAGATCTGATCAAAATGTACTTTTATAATTTCTTTGTAACATTCATGATTTTCATGATAGCAATATCTTTTTTGTAATATGTTTAATTTATGCTGTTTATCTATTATAATGTGGTGCGATATGTAATGAACTATTAAAGAATGGTCAGATTAATCGAGACGGCATTGGAATTTAATAGACTCAAATACTCAATGGTCTGTGCTTTGAAGGTAATTCATCTGAAAATTTAATAATATTTTAAAAAGAATAGAATCATATTTTAAAGCAACAGAAACAGACAAAAATAATATTACCAGCTCATGAAAATCATGGGTGTAGTACAATATTAACATTTACGTATATAACCTATATTATTGAATATTCATAATATTGTGATTATAATAATAATATTATATATATATATGAAAATTAAAATTAATTTGTACAGGATGATTAGTTTTTCTTTGACTTTCGAAAAATTATTGGAGAAAATGCATGGTTAATTTTTTTATTTTATATGTCCACCTGTTTAAATATAACCGTTATTTCGGCAGACGTTCGAATAAATTCTAAGTAATAAGACTGTCCATGTAGGTTTTTTCATTTTGTTTGTCCTTAAGACAACAAAGAGTGTACGGCCGTTGTGTATGACTGGACCCTAATAATGTGCCGAGGTCGTACGGGTCAGAGCAGCTGCTATTAAAGAAGGCTTCAGACATTCTAAATCATCCGCTGTCTGTGGTGATGATGGTGGTGGCCTTTGATGAGAAGGATATAATATATTTTATTGTTGACAGGTCAAATTATTGAATATTTTTTTAGTTTTTCCATTTTCAATAATACTTAATACTTATATAAATTATATTTTCTGCAGATATTCATAATACATTACATTTGCTTACATTTATTTAGATTCTGAGCGGAGATCGCTGATGAATGTTTTGATTTTACAATGATGTGTGTTTTTTTTTATTTATTTATTTATTTTCGTATCTGTAATCACAGTCTGTAATCTACAGTCATTCGTTTTTTAATTGCAACAAAATAAGAAAATCGTTACGTAAGAAATCGAGTGAATACCAAATGTTGTAAAAATATGAATTTCAAACCCTCATTAAAATTTAATTTGAGTTTCTTATAGACATTTTTTTTTTTGATAAAGGTAGATTAACCTAAAAGGAATCTTGTATTACATTTTAAAATCTTAGTTCTAAAAAGAAAAATGTTTAAGAATTATTAACTCAACATAATTAAGTAATTTTCGTGATTTCTCCATATTTTGTCAATTTTTGAACTTTAAATGCTAATAAAAAAAAAACTGTGACTAAGTATTTTTAATATTTTTCAAATGTCATTGTAACAATATAGTAGGAGCCTTGTATTAAATTTTCAAGTATTTTTACTCAAATAAAGTTTATATATATAAACAAATAAAGTTTTATTGACATTCATAGAAAAAAAACTAATTAAATTGGAAACTGAAATTGTCCGTAAACATCTCAAAATAAATCAAAATATTTTGAAAATTTTATCATGTATAGAAAATGGAAATATAAACAACCCGTGAAAATTGCATGTATCTACAGTCATTCGTTTTAAAGTTACACCAAAAAACCAAAATCAATTTCTCGAAAACAGATTTTGCGTAAAAATCCCCGTTTTTTCCTTAATTTTTCTTTTGTTTTTTCACAGAGCTTTTGAAAACTATTGGAAAAATTTTACTTTTGTACCCCCCCAAACGTACCA
>NC_042495.1:86842883-86884264 GCF_005508785.2 Acyrthosiphon pisum
TTTTGTTAAAATTTAAACTATTAACAAAATAATTCGAAAATGTTCGATATTTTCATAATTAATGTTGTCATCATTTTAACCTTAAACAATTATAAAAAATAAATTGTGCCTATGGACCTTGTATTAAATTTTCAAACATTTCAACCTAACAAAATTACATTTATAGAAACAAAAATTAAAAAAAAAAATTTGAAAATTTCAAAACGAGTCGAAATTTGTTTGAAAATTTTATAATGTATAGAAAATGATGATATAAAACATTTGATGCAAATTTCTAGTTGCTACGGTTATTAGTTTCTGAATAACAATAAAATAAGAAAATTGTATGGGATTTTTAAAATTTACCGCGGGTGAATATCTAATGTCTAATTTAAAACTCTCGTAAAAAATGAATTTGACTTTTCAGTAAAATTTTTTTTTTCGTTCAACGTAGGAAATTTGAAGGAGTATTTTGTATAAAAATTTCAAATCATAGATAAACATACACATTTTTTTTAAGAATTTCGAGCTCAAAATAATTTCCCAATTTTCGTGATTTGATGATTTTTGTCAACATTTTAATTTCAGACTCTCATAAAAAATTATTGCAGGGGACTAACGCTCAACTTTTTTTTTAAGTTCCACTAATAATTACTTATAAGAAACCTTGTATTAAATTTTCAATCCATAGATATAAAAGTTGAACATTTTATGAATTTTTAACTACAAAATAATTATTCAATTTTAAATTTGATAAATTTTATCAAAATTCGATCTTTAAATGCTTATAAAAAAAAATTGTGTCAATGTATTTTTAATATTTTTCAACTACTATTTTAACAATATATCAGGAGCCTTGTATTACATTTTTACACTTTTTGACCCAACATATAAAACTTTATTGATATTTATAGAAAAAAAAACTAAAAAAATTGAAAACTTACTATGTCCGAAAATTCATGTAGATACAGTCATTCGTTTTAAAGTTACACCAAAAACCAAAATCAATTTTCTGGAAAACAGATTTTGTGTAAAAATTCCTGTTTTTCATTAATTTTTCTTTTGTTTTCACGGCGCTTTTGAAAACTATTGGAAAAATTTTACTTTTGACCCCCCAAAGTACCAACTAGATTCACTTTCCTATCAGAAAAGATACTGTTGAAGAAAATCGAAGTATTTTTACGATCCTAAAATGTGATGACAGTTTGTCTACCTTTATCAAAAAAAAAATTATCTACAAGAAAGTAAAATTAAATTTTTATGAGCGTTTGAAATTCATATGTTTACAATATTTGATGTTTATTTGAATTCTCGTGTAACGATTTTCTTATTTTATTGTAATTAAAAAACGAATGACTGTAGATACTTGAAAATTTCACTGAATGTTTATATTTTCATTTTCTATACACCATACAGCTTTGAAAATATTTTGACTCTTTTTGGGCTGTTTACGGAAATTGTCAGTTTTCAATTTTTTTAGTTTTTTTTTGTATAAATATCAATAAAATGTTAAATACATTGGCACATTTTTTTTTATAAGCATTTAAAGTTCAAATTTTACAAAAAAAAAAAAATAAATAAATAAATATTAAATAATAATTTTAAAATTGTATACTTAAGGCTTGAAATAGTAATATGAGGTTCCTCGGATATCAAAAAAAAAAAAAAAAAAAATCGATGATATCGATGAGATTTTCGTAAGTACGATTGAATTAAAATTTGATATCTATAGTAAGATTAAAATGTAAGATAATGATTTATCCTCAATCGATTTTCTTATTTTTCTGTAGGTATTTATTTAAAAAAATACTTATGGTAGAAACTTGAAATGTTCCACTAATACTTAAATAATTATTTTGTACTCATAATGACATTTTCAATTTTAGTTTTTAGACTAATTTTAAGCTATTTACAGGCATTTGAAATTTTTGAAGTATTGATCAAATTTCTATGAATCGGTCAAAAAGCGCTCAAAGTATATTATAAGGTCCCACATAAGTTTTAAAAATACATTTGCACAATTTATAGTGTTTGAAGTTAAGATTTTGACTAAATTTTGTCAAAATCACTAACATTTGCTGGTTAGTTTTAGATTCTGAACGAAGTGATGAATGTATTGATTTTACAATGATGTGTGCGTTTTTTTTTTTTTTTTTTTGTGTCTGACGACAACTTTTGGAGCAGTAAAAATGCTTCGATTTTCAAAAGTTGTACCTTTTCTGAAAGGAAAGTGAATCTAGTTGGTACTTTGGGGGGTCAAAAGTGAAAATTTCCCAATACTTTTCAAAAGCGGCAGGAAAAACCTTAAAAAAATAACGGAAAAACGCGAATTTTTACGCAAAACCAATTTTTGACAAAAACGAAAACTTAATTTTACTGTAACTCAAAAAATAATTATTGTAAGCACTTGAAATTTGCAACAGATGTTTATATTAGCGTTGTCTATACAGGGTTAAATTTTCAAAGTGTTTCGACTTTTTTTGAGCTATTGAAATTTTCAATTTTTCTAAGTATTTTTTTTTAAAATAACGATAAAAAATTTTTGGTTGGATAGAAAACTTTGAAAATTTAATACAAGGTTTCTTATAAGTTGTTCTCACAGTGATAAAAAAAAATCCAAAATCGTTAGTCACAATTTTTTTTTATAAGTGCTTAAAGTTTAAATTTATACGAAATATGTCAAAATTGCGAAAATTTGCAAGTAATTTTGTGGTTGAAAAATCGTAAAATTTTTTTCTTTTATAACTAAGCTTTTAAAATTTGGTACAAGGTTCTCCATAAGTTTTTCTTTAAATATCTGTAAAAAAAACTCAACCGGACTAAGACAAAAAATTTTTAGGAGTGTTTGAAATTTAAATTTTTACAAAACCGCATTAAATAACGGTTTAGCCTCAAACGATTTTTGATATTTGTTATTATTCAAAAAGTATGAGTCGTAGACACTTGAAAATTTTACCAGTTGTTTAAATTGACATTTTCTTTATATAGTTTTATTTTCAAAATATTTCACTAATTTTTAATCTATTTATAGGCAATTGAAATAATCGATTTTTTTTGATTTTTTTTTTATAAATGTTGATAAAAAAAAATTAGCTGGGACAAAATACTTGAAAATTTAATAGAAGGGTCCACATATGTTGTTCTAACTCCCATTCAAAAATTATAAAAATACATAGGCACAATTTTTTTTTATAAGCATTTAAAGTTCAAATTTTGACTAAATACGTAAAAATTACGGCAATGTTCAAATAATCTTCAACAGAAATTCATAAAAGTTTTTCTTTTTAATTCTAAGATTTGGAAATTTAATACAAGGCTCCTAACATATTTTTACAATAGCAGTTGCAAAATAAAAGGAATACATTGTCACAATTTTTATTTATAAGCATTTAAAGTTCAAATTTTGACAACATATTATGTAATAATCACGAAAATTCGTAAATTATTTTATGCTAGAAATTCATAAAAAATTTTCCTTTTATATCTAAGATTTCAAAATTTAATACAAGGCTCATAATATATTTTTACAATAGCAATTGAAAAATAAAAGAAATATATAGTCACGATTTTTTTTTTATAAGCATTTAAAGTTCAAATTTTGACTAAATACGTAAAAATTACGGCAATGTTCAAATTATCTTAGACAGAAATTCATAAAAGTTTTTCTTTTTAATTCTAAGATTTGGAAATTTAATACAAGGCTCCTAACATATTTTTACAATAGCAGTTGCAAAATAAAAGGAATACATTGTCACAATTTTTATTTATAAGCATTTAAAGTTCAAATTTATACGAAATATGTCAAAATTGCGAAAATTTGCAAGTAATTTAGTGGTTGAAAAATCGTAAAAATTTTTTCTTTTATAACTAAGTTTTTAAAATTTGGTACAAGGTTCTCCATAAGTTTTTCTTTAAAAATAATATATCCTAGACTGACAAATCATCTCCGTTCAGAATCGTTTTTCGTATACAATGATATAATATCATTGGATTCAAATTTAATTCCATCCATTACAGTAACCCACTTGTAACCTACTGTACAGCAGAGCGACATCCACGACTTACCCGCCTTTTTTTTATTTGTTTTTTAGGTGGCGGGTGGGGGGGGGGTGGGGGTAAACTTTTTATACACCTCAAAATCATTGGGAAAAACGGCAATTTTTACACTAAACTAGCTTTTGACATAGGTACCTAATCAAAATTGTAAAATAAATTGTGTTGTAATTTAAAAATTAATAACTAGAGATTTTAAATCTTAACCTAATATCAAAATTATTATTTACTAGGTACTATGTATGTAACTTTAAAAATATTTTGACTCTTTGTACTTTTTATAGATTTTTTTTAATTTTCTACTTTTAGTTAATTTTTGATTTATGTATGATAGGTACACGTTTTCAAATTATATTGTAGCTTAAAATGTATAAGACTGTATTGTTATCAGAGGTTTGAACATTTAAGACAAGGTTTCTCATATAAGTTTTTCTTTCTATAATTAAAATAAAATGTTAAGTGTAGTCACTTTAATTTTTATTAGGTAGTGTATGAACTTCAAATGTAGATGATTTCGAAATTTTAGATTTTCAAATGATTTTCGTTATTGTGTTGTAATTCAAAAAAAATTATTCACAGTGGTTTGATTCTATTCGTCATTACTCATTACGTATACTATTATTTACTGTACACAATGGAATTTTGAAAGTATTTGGATTCATTTTAAGATATTTATACCACAATCCTATTCATATATTTGTACGTCGGTATTGACTTATAAGTTAAGTTAATAGAAGGTATAGTAATATTACATAAAATAATATTATAATAAATATGTGATTTGCTTTTGGAAAATAAGTTCAACCTAAATATCTATTTGAATATAATATCTACCGTATTACTAATAACATTATAAATACTTAATAAAATGTCCTTAGAAAAATAGGCTGACCGCTGACAAACCGTATCCACTCAGTATCGTTTTTCATCGTATGTAATGATTTATCATTGAATTTATATTTAACACACCCATTATTACAGTGACCTACTCAATAACGAAGTACACTCGACACCTTATAACTATATAGCAGAGTCACTTCCCCGGTTTTATTTATAATTATTCTTTTAAAATTTCTCTTACAGTGGTAGATATATGGGATTTTCAAAATAAATCATCTTTACCTAATCATCATGAATGTATGTTGACTTTTATAAAATAAATTAAAACACCTATTTACTGTCTTATGAAAGTAAACATTTATACTTATATAGATTATAGATACCTATAATTTTATTTTATTATAATGATTATAATATTATATTAATTAATGGTCAAAGAATATTAAATTTCGTGTTTGATTATTATACAAATATACATTATTTTTTCAGCCATAATAATATGATGTAGGTATACAATTAAAAAGTAGATTTTAAAAAGTATAGAATGTAAACCGCGGTATATAATAAGTGTTTTGTGAGTGTAATTCAATATAGGTAGCTACAAAAAATTTTTTGTTTGATTTTTAAACATTACGTGAAATGTCGAATTGAAATTAATTAAAATAACCTTATACCATTTTATATTCACAATTTTTACTTATGAGCATTATAACAGTAGGTAGTTAATTTTAATATTATTATTCTTATTCTTATTATTATTGGTTTTATTTGAAATAATAATTGTTGACGCAAGAATATATTATGGAAAATAATAATATATTATGTGGTTACAGTTTTTTCAGGTGGTACACTAGAAATCAGTTTATTGGGTTAAGAGCAAAAAGGCTGTAATGTTTTTAATCAGAGCTCAAATAAATGGTGTGGAGATCGAGTAACGACAGACTTGAAGTAGAGAGGGAATGAAAGAGATGAACACATAAGAGTGAAAGTGAATTTGGATATCTTTTTTCCGTCGGCTATCGGCGTCGAAATGACTCTGGTTTGGTCTAATGCACAATGAGAAAGACTTACAAACGCTAAACACGAGGCTAACAATAAAGACGATCGAACTTTACAAGGACTTCATTATTATAACACGTGGCGGGAATAAAACACGTGGCAATAGTTTTCTATTGCATGCATATTGTTATTTATATACTATTCATCTATGCCTATTAAGTACCTATAGATAGATACTAAACTTTATTTGTTAGGTAAAACATATTATTAAATTATTTGTTTTTAATTTTTATACTCAATAGTCCGATTAAAAAATCTATTATCTAGCCAATAATTTTGTGGGTTAATATACAATAAAATGTATTTCTTATTCTAAATTGATTATTGAATAATAATATGTACAGTTATGGGATTGTAGAAATTAGTGCTTTATTACTATTTCTATTACTCATCAGTCTTAAAATGTACCTACTTTATGTCAGTATATGACAGACGAGAGCATTTTGCCTCACCCTAGATTTCAATGGACCAGTAAACTTTTTGTTGCGGTCCAATTTTAACGAATGGTGGGCTTACTGAAGCGAGCCAGATCCCGCATAATTGTAATTCGTTGACATTTTTAAGGAACGTAGCGAAGAATAATATTATAAAAGCTACACTTTAACAGCTAATAATATTGCATGAATTAATATACTAATAATAATTATATTAGAAATAAATTAGAAATATTTTTAGAAATATACGCTGAGTGCTGACAGACTATCCATTCAGAATTGTTTTTCAACATACATACAATGATTTATATTCAAATTTGAATTCAAATTTAACGCATCCATTATAGTGACCTACTCAATGACAATTGTCACCTTAAGGTATACACTCGACAGTCGACATCTTCTATACAGCAGAGTGACTTCCCAGTTTTTTTCATTAGATCCGACAAAGCCGAAGGCCAACTTTACGGACATGTACATTCATGGCATGTGTCCCATAATGTACGATTACCTATAATTCTCAATCTTCTTAAATATGTTGATCGAAATACATTACCTTAATATCACAGTCAGTAATTTATCGACATGCTTAGGCATGCTATTTAATGATTATTTAAATATCTCGTTAAATATATCATAAATCTCAAACACTTAAGAAGGCGCTACCCGTTGCGTTCTTTCTGTCTTTCATACTCATGACATACCAACTTGTACGTTAAGCAGATCACGTTTAGCTCTGTTATTTTAAAAATTATAGTGAATTGACCCCTTATCAAAATTAGAAGTAAGAATATTATCTAGTGAACCTCAAAGGTTTTTTTTTATATTTTAATTTTATAGCAAGTTAGAAGTATTTTAAAATACTTATAACGTGTTTCAAAATTAAAATATAAAAAAAATCTTATGAGGTTCACTAGATAATATTCTTACACTTCAATTCGCTCTAATTTTTAAACTAACAGAGCTAAACGTGATTTGCTGAGCGTACAATTTGCTATGTTATGCGTTTGTAAGACAGAAAGAACGCATGTTGGTGAGTGCCCTCTTAATCGCGTTTAAGATGAAGTCGCATCCGCATGTGTTGTCTCCGTCTTACACACGTATGTTATAGCACATTTTCGTTCGCCAATTTCAATAATGTGCTGTTAGTTTTGATATTAGAGTGAATTGACCTATTATCAAATTTAAGGTAGGTAACAACATTATCTGTGTTCTCTCGTTGGTTTGTACGATATTTTAATTGTTAAGTGAATTATGAGCATTTTCGAATATAAATGTTTTACGTACTCTTAACTTTTGTTAACCATATTTAGTACATTTATATTTCGTAATCTATAGGTATACCTATTGCTACTTGTTAGTTTGATTATGCAGTTTCTAACGGACAACAAGTATTTTAATTGTAAATTAATTATTGCCTATAATTCTTAAATATATACCTATATTAGTATATTTATACCATTTTAAAATGATTACTTAAGTGTCATTGACAATAATTATAAATAAATAAAAGTTAGTTAATATTTCTGTGACCAGTAATATCCAGTTGCAGTTGACTGCTTTTTTTATTTTGATTAATTATATGAATATGAAAACCTTGTATTGTAAACATTATAATATTACACCTTATACAGTTATACTTTAAAATAGCTTAATAATTTAAGCGATAAATGATTAACCCTCTAAAACATAAATCATATAATATGTTTAAGTAATGATAAAAAAATATATTTACGTTTAAAATAATTAAATAGATTTAGCATTGCAAATTTTTATGCAATTAAATAAAATTATTTGCTGATTTAGTTAATACATAAAATATCTTTATTAAGTATCTATAGCTTTAGTTCTGTACTTTCTCCAATATGGCGTTAGCTTATTCTTGAAAATGCAAATAATTTGTTAATCAACGTGACCAAAGTCCGAATATTCTGTTATGTATACATTCCATTCATGTTAAGCTTTGGGGAGGGAAAGGCTTTATGTTTTTTGTATTTGGTTTTGTGAAAGCCGAGTCTGTTGACGGCAGCTTTCGAAATTAAAAGAAAGGCGGCCAGGGCAGATGTTACGAAATACCCGGCAGTGAGTACACCAAACCGCCACTGCTGACGCCCGATGGATAGGTACACCAGAGAGAGTTCTGGCGCACACGTTACCCAGCATCTAGGTTAGAATAATGCGGTTAAACTTCCGCCTCCAACAACGCCGAACAAAATTGCAACAATAGACGAAAATAAATAGATGTTCACGCATTATTTGGGCAAAACATGATTTTCACATTGCACTGCAGTGCTCAATTCCGCGCATATCCTTAGTAAACAGACTTCTCTTTAAATTGACATCATTTTTATCGTTCCCTATCTAAATTTATTTACCTTGTCATTTACATTAAGACAATAAATGTGTTTCATTTTAAATTCTTGCAAAAGTATTATTTCAACTTTCAAGTATTAACATTTCTTATAAGAAGTCATTTTTATGTGCATAATAATATATTATAATATATACCGTATGCATACCGTATACCGTATACGCCTACAATAATCCTAATTGTATTTTTCAACCCATATACCACATGCACATCTTTGGTGTACAGATTAAATTGATTAAAAATTATCTGGATTTAATAATTATGAAATTGGATTATGTTTTCGTATATTTTAGAATTATATGTAGCCACTGAATGTTAAGTGTGTTTTATCTATGTATAGGTACTAGGCATGTACTTACTAATGCACTATTATTGATTATAAATTTATAAATAATAGTATTTATAATCCATGGCACTATCGAACGCAAGTCGTTATACAATATTATAGAACATTGATATTTTCATGATTATACATTTGACCTTAGGTAAATTGGATGTCTCGATATTTGTGTTGATAAACACTGCATAATATGATGGATGTGTCAATTGTGATTTGTGTCTCATTGTAATGAATATTATGGCTTTCTAGATAAATATAATTTTATGTTATAATGGTTTGATAAGAACAGCGGTACTATAGTTCTCGTTTTCAATATTGACTCACATATTATCATGTTGATACAATATAGGTAACATTAGTAGATACATATAACGCGTGTATATTGTATATCTTCTGTACTAACAAGCTTACGATACGCCCACCATATTTTTAGTGGCCTGAAAGCGTTCGGGTGAATGGGAAAGTCGAGAAAACGTCTGATTTCTACAGGCAGCTTCATTTCTGGCGTCATTATCGTAACACTATGGTACATTTCTCTGTAAAATATATGTATGAAACTCTCACCGTCTATTATTGTTGTACAATATATTTATCCATTAGAAAGCAATCATCCAAAATTATATTATTGCCCTTTTGATCACATAGGTACTTCAACAATTTTAAGTTGGAAATTAAGTCATTTAATTATTTTTTAAACTATAAAGTATTGTGTTAGGAAGCGCAATAAACAATAAATAATATGTCTTAAAAAATATTTAATACTCAATTGTTAGTTATGATCGCTTGAATTGAATTTAAAAAAAAAAATAACTTCTACTAACAAATACACAGTTGTTAATAGATTTATAACAACCAGTCCTTGACGAATTTACCTTATCAATATTGTATTATACAGACCATCCGACAGTAATATAGCTAATAATAGTAAAATCGCTATTAACTGAATCACCAAATAATAAATTTTTTAATATATATAATGTAACACAATTTTTTTTCAGTATTGATTATTTTATACATAAGATTAACTTTATTAAAATTATAAAAATAAAAGTTGTAACGCCACAATGTTATTCTATATATTAAAATATAATTTATTTTACGGTTAATTCGTATTTATTTTTGTAAAAAACACACATAAAGTTAAATAATGATTTTATTATTAATGTTTTAAAATATACAACATTATAGTTATATGTAGCTAACTTTTTCTTTGTATCATGTAATATTTACAAATGGTGTTTAGGTGTTAGTACTCAATAAGTAAATTTGAACATAACATAATATTATGTTAAAATAATTAATTCTATGTTTTAAGTTTGATATTATATATTAAGAAAATATTCAGAAACCGAGGAAATGGAGTATAATTGCTTTCTAACGTGAAGGTCCTATTAAACTATAATTAAAATTGCTTAAAGAAATGTTGGATAATTAATTAAACATTACAAAATGCTCTTTATGATTAAGTCTATTAATACTTAATAGGTATGTGTTTCGTATTTCATTATTCAACTATTAATTTGACATTTGGATATTTAAAATACAAAACACATTTATAGAATATTTTTATTTATCGAATGTGATCTTGAAGTATAAGTCTAAGTTGGGATATTGGTCGCCTTCGTACTTATAGCCCTGAGAATAATCTATCTGAAAATAAATGTATGTGGAGTATTATATAGGCATTCGTTTATTATATGTATAATATTGGAAAGTGTTTGTCCCCGTAGCAGCAGGAAACACCTTCAACCTTCATATTTTTAACTCTTCCTCGGTTTGGAGGTCTCTTTAGCTATCTGTGTTTATTATAGCATAATAAATCTCTCTAGGCCACTTTCTAAGGATCCAAAACAATACAACTATAACTTAAACATTAACAAAAGCACAAATATAGATTTGGCTTTAGCAAATTTCCAGTAATATAATAAGTAATAACCAACCTAAATAACACTATACCATAACTATTATATAGGTACCAGAAAAAATTACTAGTTTTATCGATTTTGAACCTATAACAAATATTATGTAGTATTGTAATACTTAAAACTTAACAAACATATTGTAGTATCGCATATGTTGCATTTGCAGCTATAAAATATTATGTTTGCAAGAAACCTTGACCTAGTTACTAAATTATAATTTGGACCACATGTGCTCCATTTTTTTTAATGGAAAACCAAAAAAAAATTGATGATTTAAACTTTTTTATATAAATGTATAAACATGTAAACATATTATATATACTGAACATATACATATACCTACAACATGTATATAATATATATATAACTAAATAAGCTTCAACGTATTAATTAATGTAAGTATTTTATTTTTTACAGAACACTACTAGATTTTGATTTGACATTTATCTCCCCATCATGTCGTAAGTCGCAATGTTTTATTTTACTTGTATTTTAATATTAAACTTACTAAAGTATTTTTAATGCACATTTAAACAGTTTATATTCTTGAAAAATAAACAATGTTACTAATATATCAACTTCTTGGTTTATTTTAAAATTTAGAAATTACCAGATGGTATTAAAATGTTCTTTATTCATTTTTAACCTAATTTTTTGTTGCTAAACAATGCTATGTTTCTGGTTCGAGTAGTATATTATAGTTGATTTAATATTACCACGCGTAACTGTTGTTACGTAAGTACTCGTGAAATTGTGTCGATCTCTTTTGGAGAAAGAGACAGGTGAAAGGGGTCTGAAGTTTTTCTTTTTTTTTTTGTTATGTACTTTCACAGGGTGCTCAAATATAACATTACATTTTATTTGTTTTTCGGACATTAACTTGGACTTTGAAATATACACTTTCAAGTATAGGCATTTAAAATATAAGAGGTTGTACGTAATATAATATTGAATAATTTGTATACATCATTGAGCTTTATCATATTACAGTATTTGTGGCTAATTGAGATTAACTGTCTACCTAATTAATTAATCTTATGTTATAGATGTCGTTTTTACAAAAATATTATCCTTCGTTTGCGCTATGCCTTTTTGCTATTATTATAAGTCATAAAACTTTACTATACGAATCATTAAAAATAAAAATGATAAAGTGCCTGTTGTACAGACGTGCCAAGGACTCCGTGGTATCAGTAGAGGAGTTGACGTTTCTGACATCATATCAGGGCCAGACCGATAAAATAATGTTGAAAATATATATGTAGAATACTTAGTACTTACCATAACAAAGTATAATTTGTTGGAAAGTTTTAGATAAACATTTGATGGTGTTAAAATATAAAATATAATCATATGTAACTAATAATTGGTGATATATTTTGTAGTCAATGATATAGACGTGCATCTTAATATTTTATTTTCAATAGATATAAATGTAATTATAATATATATACTCAATGGAGAAGTCACCTTCGAAAACAAATAATAATCGCGTTTCACGTACGTAGTTTAGGTTTATCTCTGTAATAAATTATGTTATCACTTATAGACTTTTCAAGTTTCTAGTGAAAAAAAAATTAATAGGTTATACTAGTAGTATAATAATTTAACTAACTACTTAATAATAAAAAAAATTTAAGTTTTTGTTAATTGCTTAAAATGTATGATCATCCCCTCCTCTGAGGGAGACAATATTTTTAAGAAATTTAAGGAGTAGGTATACTTAAATAAGAAAATTTTTCTTTTTATTATAGTCTAATACTGAGTAGTAAAAAATGACATATTTTTTCTGATTTTCTCCATTCAAAACGTGATATGTCGATGATACATTATATTATAGGAGGTTAACATTATGGCTAGCAGCTGCGTTAAAATTAGCAGGTCCGGAATCGGCCGATGGTGATCTGTGCCACCGCCCGTTCTAACCTAGAATTCTATATATTATTATTGTTTAAATATACTATGATTTGTGCAAAACGTCCTCGTTTAATAGTAGCCGGGTAACCGAGACAATAAGGTGTCCAACTTAGACGTTTTTCATAAAGCAGCAGTTATAAATGATAAAAAAAATTAAGTCATTTATGTAAAAGCATAATTATTATTATGTCCTTAAAAATAACTCGGCTTTAAAACTAAACATTGTGAAATGTAATGCTTAAATTACTTTTTTAACAATTATAATTTAAATATTAAATGAAAGTTATTTTAGATCTATATATTTTAATAGTCATCAAAATATAAATAGCGATTTCAATACTAAATGTAGGTATCATTTATATTGTATAATATAATATAATATGATATGTCCCATGAGGATATAATATATATGTAATATGTATATATATGTATATACAATTTATACATACATATTTAAAGTGGTGGGGTGTAATGGAATTTCATTTCTAGCATAGACATAAGATTTAATTTCTCTGACCTATATTTTTATTAGTCCAATATTATTATTAAATATTAATTATCAATTAAGCGATTCTTGAATAATAATAAATTAAAAGATAACGCTTTGAAATATTAAAGAAAATATAATGACCTAATGCAATGCATTTAAAAAAAAAATAAACTAATTTATGTTCAATTGCATTTTATCTGTTATATTAATCAGCTTTCAATAATAATGTTCCCAGCTGAACTAGAAAATATAATTTTAATAGCATATTAATAGTTTTTTATTTAAAATCTACATATTCTAGGTTATATTACAGAAAAAAGCCAGGATAGAAATATGCAATAAGCCGTTAGGTTATGTTAGTCGAAAAAATAAATGCCGATTTGTTTTCACTAAAACATTTTCTATTTGAATTTATAATATAACTAAAACCACAATAACACTCAGCCTAAATTGTCAATTTTTATAGAAATAACTATACCGTGTATAGTTTTTTAAATGTATAACCTATATTACATCACAACTTTTTTTTTATCAATATTTTTGTGACTTATTACATAATTATGATCGTGTAGTTTCCAATACTATTCCACTTTCAGATAAGTAAAAATTACTAAATGAACAATGTTTCAAATAGAAACATAAATATATTATTTAAAAATAGTTTTCAAAATCATTCTTTAATAGTAGCCGTAAAATAATCTATATAAAAAAATGAAAAGCTGTCCGTTTGTAACCGCATCAATCGAGAATGGCGGGAGTGTTGGGCCGATTTGGCTAATTTTTTTTCAAATATTCGTAATATTCCAAATGAGAATTTAACGAAAAAAATTAGAAAAGTTGCTAGAAAAATGGGAATAACTGAAAGTGATTTTTTCAAAGGTGTACATGGTTGCCATTAATATAACTGATGGGATATAATAATTTAAACTTATGGTTTTGATATTTGGTTACTGTATTTTTAACTCGGGTTGGTTTATTTAAAATTAATAGACTCAAAAACTACTGGGCCGTTTTCAAAAAAAAGTTATACCAATAGATTCCTTGAGACTCGGAGAGTGTTTAATGTTTATGGCTTATTTTATCAACCCACATTGGTAGCAAAAGTTTAGCTCACATATGATTTTTTTTCAGCTCACGAAAAAAGAAGATTTTATTTTGTTAATTTATGTGGTTACCATTGGTTAAATTAGTATTATAATTAGTAGATACATTATGGTATATAATTTTTTTTACAAAATATTTATAAAAAAAAATAAACAAATCTTTATCATGGGAACCACTGGGAGGGATAGCTATAAAATATATAATACAATTTCAACTATAGCAGCTATAGGGTGTATCGTATTGCACAAAATATGTTATAACTTCTAATAGACAATAGTAGAAATTATTTTCATTAATAATATAACATTTAAATTTAAAATCTAATATTATTACATCAAACCTAATTTTCACATTCTTGAACTAATGCATATTAAAAATTATAAACACAAACCAATAAACCAATTAAAAAATAATTTCTTTAAAATTAAAATGCTATTTATACTCTGCGATTTTCAACATTGGTTTTGACAGTTTGACTTTCACCTAGTATTTTTTTTAGATTTCACAGTAAATATTATAGATCCACAGTATTTAGTATATTTTATAAATTAATTTTGAATATATAGTATAATACAATTGTTGTTTGTGTTTATTTATTTCAAATTAATCGTATACGAGATAAAAAGGTGGGAAAGTGGGTGTCGCTCTGCTGTGCAGTAGGTTACAAGAATGTCTCTGTAATGGAATGTGTTAAATTTGAATTCAATGATATAATATCATTGTATAAGGAAAACGATTCTGAGTCTTATGATATTATTGTGAATAAAGTAATTTATTGTAACCCTATTTAAAATTGTTCAATCCATAGCTATAAAAGTTGAACATTTTATAAATTTTTAACTACTGAATAATTTGTAAATCTTCTAAAAATTCGATCTTTAATGCTCAAAAAAAAAAGATGTGCCTATGTATTTTTAATATTTTTCAACTGCTATTGTAACAATATATTATATCAGGAACCTTGTATTTAATTTTCACGCTTTTTGGCCCAACAAATATTTTACTGATAATTATAGAAAAAAAAAAATTTTTTTAATTGTCTATTAAAAACTAAAACAGAGTTTAAATATTTTCAGAATTGAATGGTAAATAGAAAATGAAAATATTTTCTGTGAAATTTTCATGGATCTATAGTTATTAGTTTTTGAATTACAACAAAATAAGAAAATCGCTATACGAATATCCAGTGAATATCCAATGTTAAATATGTTAAAAGCTCATAAATATGTAATTTTACATGTAGATATATTTTTTTTTTGATAAAGGTAGATAAAAATAAGAAGAAACTTGTTATCTTAGATTTAAAAATATAATTTTTTATGAATTTTTAACTTAAAATTATTTGCTCATTTGTATGATTTTTACGTATATATACAACAATATATTGTCAAGATTTGAACTTAAAGGCTTAAAAAAAGGCTTAAAAAAAATTGTGAGTGGATTTTTAATATTTTTCAAATGTCGTTGTAACAATATATATAATATATTAGGAGCCTTGTATTACATTTTCAAGTTTTTTCACCTATCAAATCAATTTTATTGACATTCATAGAAAAAAAACTAATAAAATTGGAAACTAAAAATGTCTGTAAACAGTTCAAAACAAATGAAAATATTTTGAACATTTTATCGTGTATAGAAAATACGAATATAAACACCCAGTGAACTTTTTATGTATATACGATTTTCTCAAAAATCAATTTTGTGTTAAAATTCTCGTTTTTCTGAGTTTTTGTGTTGTTTTTCTCGGCGCTTTTGAAAAATATTAGGAATTTTAAATTTTGACCTCCCGAGTGCACTAGCTAGATTCACTTTCCCATCGAACAAGATACTGTTAAAGAAAATCGAAGCAGCGTTTTACTGCCCCAAACGGTGGTGACAGACACTAAAAAAAACTCACACCTTTGTAACTTGTAAGATTTATACATTCGTCGCTCCGCTCAGAATCTTAAATAAAAATCTTGGCCCCCTCAATACTTCAAATTCCTGACAAAATCGTGTTCAAATGATCAAATACACGCTTACAGTTTTAAAATATTAAAATTCATGTTATTGGTTTAACCTCTAAAAGATCCAATTTTTCATAAACCTTTCGTCCTTCTAGTTTTTGATTAATGCATTTAGGATTATAGTATTAAAATTTTAAAATATAACACATATTTTATAATGAGTAGGTAGTGCATTAGTTACAAGCTTAAATATTACACAGTAAGGGCCATTTTTACAATATCTGGTTAAACTTAACCGACACTTAACCGGACATTGTAAGCACGGCCCTAAGAGTAATAAAAACATAATATTATATCATGTAGATTAATATATTATCCTCTATACCGTATTATTATAAATGTATAAATTATAAAACTTCATAAAATTATTGTACGCATTCTAAATTATTATTGTACCCGTACGCACTGCTTTATACTTTTCCCCTCCGAAAACACTAACCTCGTGCCTAGCGATGGTATCCACTTCGTTTGTTTCATTCCGTTCCAGCCCGGTGTGGTGTCCGCTGGCTTGTGCGATTCTGTCGAAAACCGTGTCGTTTAGAATAGCCGGGTCAAAGGTTATCTTCGTTTGAATAATAATATTTTTTCGGTACAAAATTTGTCTATTTTATTAATAATTTCTGTAACAGTGCCAAATGTTAAGTTTTTAATTTTATCTTAAAAAGTGAAAAAATATAGTGCAATATTCTCGATATTTTTATACAAGTTAGTAAAGTGGCTGTGCCAAAAGTGGATTACTCAAAAGTAAAATTGAACATAAACATTGATACATGTTTTAGGATGGCTTTAGCCAGGTGAGTTCAATTAATATTAATTTTTGTTTTGTAAAGTATTAGGTTCATTTTATTGCCATTTATTTTAGGGAGTATAATATAGACTACAAAATTCTTATAATTTATAAGTATACTAATTGTATACATGCGTTTGCACAGCCCTTCAATTTCGACAACTTTAATTAAAATATTAAACATTGTTAATTTTAATTTATACAATCGACGTACGAGAATATAACAAACACAATCAAGAGTTGTAATGATACAATGTCATAGCCAAGGTTGCCCTTGAGTCTCCTCCAATATCTATATAACGATTAACTTTTTTAAAGTAGTTTTTACACGTTTGGTGATTTTAGAAACAATGTGATTGAACACGAAGTCTGAAAAGTACATTTATCACAGTATACTTCATTCCGAAGCTAATTATTTAAAATTAGTGTCTTTTACTATTTACAACCTAAATGTTTATTTTATTCAGTAAATTTTTGACTTAGAAAATACTGTTGGTAAATTCATTTTGTATTTCAAAATTAACGGTTTAGTAAAAAAGTCTTATCACGCTTATTAAAATGTCGAATAATGTAGGCCTATAACTTAACCTTATCAAAATTTTATTTCGTTTTTCATTCATAAAATCAGTCCGTTTCAAATATATTTTTACTTAATTATTATTTTATAACAACCTCTGTATTTATAAATTATAAACTTAACATATAAATGTAATACGTTTAATCCTCAATATTGTTATTTTTATTGTTTATTTTAAAGTCTAATCATATTGTTATCAAGAAAAAAATTGTCCATTTATTATTTATTTTGTATTTTTTCTTTATTATCCATTTTAAAATGCTTTGATTACAATACTATATTAACATTGAAACATCTCTCATTTACAACATTGATAAACTTGGGTCGGAATCGCAATCATTATCAAGGTTACATATTGGCCTCTAATTTACGTCATACTATGCGACCCCTTCCCACGCAGATTATTTGTAGGAAACATTTGAAATATGCTTAAGACTAAATATTGCTCAAGTTTGTAAATTTCACAATATTAATATTAATATTAAATACAGGAGTATTCCTATCCGAAACAACTTAGTCTTGTCTTGTAATCTGTACTACATTATTTATTATTTACAAATTTACATGTTTATGATGAGAATATTATTTTTTATTTGAACAAATAACTAAGTTATGTATCATTTAGGCTGTAAGCTAGCAACGGTTAGGTGCATTTTCATGGGGCGGTTAGAGGTATATATAATAATTCATTACTATTGTAGAAACGAGGTCACGGGATATAACACTCCCTTTATATAATATTTTTTAAACATACCTTATGTTAATATGTGTTTACTTAAACATATATTATTTATATTTTATTAAGATGAAAATGTTTATTGCAACTTGCAACTTTTCTATAAATAGCGAAAACCTAGTTTTAAAAATAAAAAGATTCTCGAAATACAAATAACTATACGATTAGCCCTTAAAGTGAACGTGATAAATATCAATTATAATAGATCCGGGGTATCTATAAAAAATATATATATTACAATTTATCAATTGTATTAAAGTACAACGGTACAACTTGTTATCAGTATAACATTTGCATATTTATATTTATATCATATTATAACATAATAAAAAAAAATAATCTTTATGGATTATTTTTTTATACATTTTTATCTATAACTTTTTTAATTCATTTGTATTTGTAATTAACATACCTAATATTTATAATTAATTATAAGTACTATTAAAAAACCGCGAATTTTGTTTAAATACCTATGGTTTAATGTATTATTTATTATTTACGTTGCATTATTATTTGTTAGTTTGGTTGTACCACATAAGATTAGTTATGATGAGGTTAAATTTAAACAGTGTCTGTCTGGAGGCCACGGATGTTTGTTTGTCATAGGTATTAATATTTAATTGTTCTCTACAAATGTTTCGTTTTCATTACATTAGCTACAATTTATCGGCGTAATCAAACAATAGTATCATATAAATATTTTAAGGATTATTTCAAACTTCACAAATAATAATAAACTGTTAAAATAAATTGAATTTTGTTCTGTCAAGTTGGTTGAGCCAGAGGTTGGGCTATTGCAGGAAGAATTGCACCTAGCAAGGACGACCGGTGCGTCCCAAGCAATGTCATCCGACTACAAGGCCGGTCTGTTGCTAACAAACGAAAAATCTATAATATGCTTTATTTTTATACAAGGTGTTCAATCCTAATATTCGATTTAAAATTTATTGTCCTTATTAGTTATTCTAAATTTTTTGAAATTAAAATTATAATATTTAAATTAAAAACATACCAAGAACATTACACAGTTATTTATTTGGATAAATATTCTCAGCTTAATGTAAATGTTTTTATAGGTTGGATGATTTTGTTATAATAAGTGTACTTCTTATTTCATTATTATCACTAGGCGGAGTATTTAATGCCTAATTTAATATTTTATGAAAGAATATTATTCAGATCAGATAAACATTATTTTTGTTTTGCTTTTCATTTTTATTCAAAATCAGAATTAAAAGAACATTTTTCTGTTTTTACTCATTAAATATTAAATAAATACAATATTAAAAAATTGTATGCCTATTCATCATTTATTATTCGACATATGTGGGCTGTGGCAGATGGTAAAAATATTAATAGCTTAATCGCAAACAAAGATTCGCACTATTAAAAATAAATCATTGTCTTTTTGGAAATTCAAATGTTATAAGTAATAACTAATAATAGTTGCAGATTTACCATTTTGAAAACTCTTCTATGTATTTCTCTATGCTATATACTTCTTAAAACTTAAAATTATTGGCATACAATTCTTATGAACATTTTTTTTATATATTTGTTTAAGCTATATTTTTGTGAATAGAAAAGTACAGCACTTAACGGATTTTTATATAATACCGACAAACAAAACATTGTTTTTAATGATGAATAATTGTGTTTCAAAATCGTATCCCACATAAAATTCTTACTCAATCTTGGGTGTGTAGTTTGACGAGGGCCGAACTGTTGAAGTATAGAAGGGACGAACGACCCTTTTAGGGTCGAACCCGCCTAAATAATATTTCTAAACGTAGTGAAAATAATATACCGTATACACGTGCATTCACGTCTGCAGTATTTGGTCCGATAGGGTTGGATGAATTAGTAGGGATTTTCATAATTTCATCCTCGTATCGGTGAGATATTATATGATGAAGTTTCTATTATGATGTTTATTTTGTTAATGAAATTACTATTTTTTCACATACGTATATAATATATATAAATAATTTAACTAAATACAAATTATAGTTAATTCAACGTCTAATACATTTTTGTGAAAATAATTGTATAAAAAAACTAAATAACCTGAAATACATTCAAAACTTCGTTTATATGTTAAATATATTTTGAATTATTAAATAAATGGGTATCATGTTTATGTATTTATAATTATGTAGACTGTAGATATTTGTTGACTGGTTTAGTTAAAAATAATAAATTGAAAAATACTTTACGAAAACCTATACATAATAAATAAATTAACAATTGCATGTATATAAAAATTACTATTAGATGTATTTCATTCGTGTCGAAACCACACCGTACATGTGGCACAAGGATCTGTCCTACTTAAATATCTCTGGTTTGTCATCTGCTCACTACACCCACGCATTCTGATACTACTACAATAATGCGTCGGAACATTGTCCCTTATTCTTTTGATAATAATATCAGACAAGTAAGGGGCTTTTTCTATTATAATTTTTCTTTTACGGCTTAAATTCTCCTATGGTGTTGCAGTGTCCCAACTGCTTCGAATCCAACTCATAAATTCACCTTTGTACAAAAAAATAAATTGAATAACTTGCTTTTAGGGATCAGGTAAACCAAGCCACAGCAGGTAGTTGGTTGCTTAACATGGATTCTTTTATATGTATTTAGTATTTGAGATGGTTTCGTTTCAAACAGTTGTGCGAGTGTATGTCATATAGTGCTATAACGTAAGTTTCTCTTACGATATTTTTATAAATTATGAAATTTCTCAGTACTTGGACATTGAATGATAATTATTCTGTTGTTCTATTCAGGTAAATAATATAAATTGTGGCTGTCAATTACTAGTACCTTGATTTTCACTAATTGTCCATAATAAATCTAATGTAAAAAATGGATTTTCGGTATATTATAATAATTTGTATAAGTTATCACAAATATTGCGGAGTTGAATTAATAATAATATATGTTTTTCAATCGTGTCAACCGGTACCTACTCGTATTAGTACCTACCTACCTATAATAATTTCATATTACATATCGTATATTTTAATGGAACAATGTCGAATGAATTTAACTAATTTACTTAAAATACTTTAGAATTCAACATTATATGACTTTCAAATTCATATAGAATAATAATAAGAAAATAATATTTCATTATAATACCTATATTACAAAACTATTAACTCCATGTCTTTTCAATAACTAAATATGTTTAATAAGTAAATGTGTTAGTAAATATAATAGATGTTAAATTGTTCTTGAATTTTCATGTGAACGATTTTAATTAGGGAACCTGATTCAGGGTTTTTGAATATTGCTTAGCTCTATTTCCGGAAGGTCGGACCTTTCTTCCGTTTGCCATACCAAATATATATATTCATATTTGAAATATTTCTGGCACTAAAGTCAACTTTAAAGATGCCAAAAAAATACAATTACCTTTAATGATGTATCAAATTATTGAAATGTATTAAATTTTAACGTTTACGTAAAAATAATTTTAGAAAATAGTCTCGTATATTATCATTTGATCTATTTTATAATATTTATTCCATGTTAATAATGTAGGCACCTAAATAAAATATTTATTTTATATTCTAATTGGATCATAATTCATAATCATATTTATATTTGTCTTTTTTAAGATAGTTGCTTATATTTCAGGGGTTAAAATGTATAAAGTATTAAACATTTTTCCAAGGATACAAAATAAATATAGCCCTGGATTCGTATGTCTATTTATTATAAGATTTACTATTCACGTGATTTTATTTTATACTTTTTTTAATCCTTATGAATTATGAATATTTTCGTAAACTAGTTCACGAAAGTCCTTATAGGTGGCTTTGTTACCCTTGACATGATATGTATTATGTAAGCAAACAATACTAAGACAAGTGCATCTTTTTAAGACTGTACCATGTAGACTCATCTCCGAAATATTATAATTGTAGAACATACAGTAAGTTGACGATTTAAAATGTAACAAGGCCATAACCTCATTTTTCATTTGTATAATTTGCGGGGCCATCTGATATGAGGGTCACCGGAGTGCCTTAAAATAATATAACGTGAGTGGTTAAGTATACCTACATTTTTAGAAAAAAATAATCAGTTTTTTATCGTGAAAATTATTATAAATTAAACTTAAGATTGTTATAATAATATTATGTATTTTGTAATAATAATACGTATCAATGTTTTAGTTATATTTTTACTTAGAAACTAAATATATCTGTATATTAGTTCAAAATTAATTATTTTAAATTTTGACTCGTTATGTTTAATTTAATTTTCTTATAATACGATAAAAAAATTTTTTTCTTACCTAACCAAACACCTTTTTTTTTAAATGTATTTAAATTTAACTTGATGGTTGTATTGATGATATTATAATATGATCTTTTGTCATACCTATCTATACTTTATTATACTTCGAGAAACCCGAAATATTGAATGTTCCGTTCGCTCTTACTCCTTGACCTGTTAACCAACTTAAAAGAGAGGACGCGGCCGTATTATGAAAAACCAAACGACCGGCTCCAATTAACCGACATTGGTGGTTTCTCTTTCTCTCCCATACATTTTGTCCTCTCATCTTATTTACCTACCTATTTGTTTTACAAGGTGTTGTATATTTGATTGAACTAATTTTTAATCGATTGCGTATATTTACTTCCTATATGCCTTGAACTATTTTCAAGTACTACTAAAGTAGTCAAAATACTTACCTAAAGGCTATATGCTCAAAAAAAATATGGAAAACTATTTTAAAATCACCAAAAACGTGATTACATTGTCACTCACTGTATAAAAATACCAATATTATCATTACAACTATACCTACAATGTTTTTACACTTACCACTTCTATCAAAATGTCGGATATTTTAAATACATTCATTATCTAAAATATTCGATTAATAAAGGCATAAATGTAACATTTTAATTTTAATTCAAATTGCCCATTGAAATTTCCCATGTATCATCTTTCGATTAAAAATGTTTGGTTTTGTTATTTTTATTATGTTATGAATATAAAATAATAATTTTATAAAGTTATAAAACAATTTATTACCTTTACATATATAGAGTAAAATATGTACGATATTGTTTAAAGTCTTACATAATTAAGCCTCTCTTGTACAAGATTATTCCTAGTTTGTTAGTTCTTATCTAACTATAATCAAATGAATTGTATTGAAAAAAAAAATAATTTTCAAAGAAATATTAATAATTATTTTCAAACAACAATATTATAGCTTCAAAATTGGTTTAGGTACCACAGATATATATATTTTAAAATAAAACAAAATGGGAAAACAATTAAACAATTTTTCATTTCTAGGCACAAACTGTTATATTAATTTTGTAAATGTGAAGTTAGCAAGATAAACTTATTTCGAACTTTCTAGTTTTTAACGATTTCTATATTGCATATAATATTATGGTTTTTTATATGGAATATAAGTCTTATTGAGAAAAAATCGACAATTATTTTTCTTTTTTTCTTTCTTGAATCTTCTATAAAATTCAATCAAACTATTACTAATAAAAACATGTAAAATTAAATTTAATAAAAATAAAAATAATTTAATGATAATAATAAATTATTGATACTATTTGTTCTACCAGAGATTATTAGTGAGAATAAAAAAAAGTCAAATTTATGTGGCAGAAATGGGTTAATGATAATACAAGAAATACAAATACAAATACAATACAATGCTTACAATACAATATTATGACTAAATAATAGTATGATAAACAGTAATAAATATATGCAATTTAGTAAAATTTAACTTGATTCCTTTGATACTTTAGGCTCGCTAGTCGCTTCCACACGGGTTACAAACAAACAAATGTATCCATGTTTACATACGCCATTTTCCTGAATAACGCTGCTATCGCTATGCTTAATTTCTACTTTATCCAAAACAACATTTTGAACATGTTTTATTGAAATAAGCCACGTACAAAATTCACTCCGCGACTATATTCTCCGAACATTTCTTGTGACATTTTTCAATGATAATTATTGATATCATTTATTCGAAATAATGCATCAAACAAAGTTTTGAACTAGATTTGTTTATATAGATACCTTAGAGAACTACTATAGTAGACAATGAAAGCGCTTTCATAAGTCAATATAATATTCAGCCCATACAATATGGTTTTTACATATTAATGTAAGGGCATTATTATTGATAGTCGTTTTTATAGGGCAGCTGAAAGTGATAACTGTATAAATGTAATAAGTTTAATTCATATTGGAAAGGAAGGAAGTAATCGGTCATATTCATATATACTATATATTAAATATTGTAGGAGGTTTAAATGCGACGAGGCCGTGTGCTATTTAATATATAAAATGTTCAAACGTTTTTCGCCCTAGTCCGTCAGCTCCTTGACCCGCTAAAGAGGTAGTCACGTCAACCGGTTCATGTTGCATTGTTCCAATTTAACATTTTTTTTTCTAGTCATATGTGTATGTACTATGTATGCTACTTTTTAAACTGTCAATGAGGTATTACAATTGCTTATATTTGTATTTACTCGAGAAGGTTTATGATTTTAATATTTTGTTATTGCTCTCAATTTACAAAACAATACATAAGTAATAAACGTCCGCGTTCGTTGTGAAATAACCAGACCAAATACTTTTTAATTTAAACGTTTTTAACAATATAATTACTATGTTTTTTGTTTGGTCTTTAACGGCGATAACATTGTTATTAAATTGCAAATATTTAACATTTTCGTTTGAATCACACCAACATTTATGTTAATAATACCTTAAACATAATATACTTATGAAGTTTCAATGTACATTCTCTATTATAGTGTATTTTATTACTTTAATCCAATTAGTTATGGGTCTTCTTAAAATTGCTTAGATGGCATTGACTATAGTCTGTAATGTCTGTTCATGTCGTAAGTAATTTTCATTATTATTTAAATTAATTGTACCTATATATACAGTATTAGTTATACCATTTAATTTCTGAGATAATGTAGTACCTATGGGTTATAAGCAGTTTATATTACATATTCGTATCAAAAATTCTTCTTTAAATATATACCCACTCCTGTTACCTTAAAAAACCTAAGACTACATCGTCAGCGTTTATGATAACAATAACCATGAATCAAATTCTCTGTTAATCCACCCCAGAAGTCGGAATTAGTGTGATGAATTATACATTTATCTGTATTTATTATATATTTATAATGATTTTGTTGCTAATGTTACCATAATATTGTAATACTATTATAGTATCTATGATATAATATATCGAGGACCGTGTAGATTAGGTTACTATAGACATTACTCTGCAACCGGTAGCCCACGCGTCAATTTCACACACCAAAAATTACGAATACGAAATACAAAACAAAATTACAAGGTAAAAATCAATTTATTCCCGTGATATGAGGTCTCATATTAAATATTTTGAAATATAAATAAAGTTACAACTATTACGGTCTTATATATTGAAGTAAATTAACCAACACATTTACGATTTGAAAAAATCGCTTTGAATCGTCAGCATTTTAATTTTCAACTGTTAAATTTGTTTAAACTATTTTGACACTACAATACGAGTTTAATAATAAATTTCAGGATTTCAAAAAATGTTCACAATATATTTTTCAATTACTCGCCAATCCATTTATTAATAATAATAATATTGATGTTTACCTTAAATGGAAATTAATTTACAAGTTTATATGATAATAATTAATAATAGATTTACAGTCACTAGATGTCCTAGTGACTCGTTCAAACTACCGCTTTTATTATTATTAATTTTTAATTCGTCCATCATTCTCAAAAATCAGAAATATATTTACAAAGTAAGTACAGTATGTTTGAATTTTCATTCGCCTGTGAATAGGCCTTTTCTCATTATATACAAATTACGCTTAACAATGATACTCTCCAAAATGTATCTATTTTAGTGGGCACAATACATGTAAAAATTGAAAAAATAATAAACAATGTAAAAAAAAATCATATCATGCATTTTACCAAACATTTGTTATTTCTACTGTTTTATAAAACGTAATTTTGTCTATTTTTATAAGGCTATCAAATCTTTATATTTTAACATAAACCTTATTAATTTTTGAACGTGATCTGAGAGTTTAAAAAGGTTTGCCTACCACTGAGGATTTAGTTGGACCGTTGGTTTCGTTTTATCAGCCGGGCGGGCGTGCACCGTTAATCTGGTTTTGCCGTGCGGCGGCGGCCGTGTGTACTGTTCTCATTATGCATACAACATAATATGTACAACTACCGGCACGACTGGCAGAATAAAACAGCTAACCGCCGTCATGCCGTCGGCACAAATAACGGCATGTCGTAGTCGTTTTAATATCCGCGTGCGGTTAACGGAAACGCAACAGGTTACAGGTCTGAGGTGATGGTGTAAAGTTGACAATTTTCCGTTTGTATAATAATATATGTTGTATATGACCATATATGAGTACGCAGCGAGCTCGATATATTATTTTGTCAATAAAACGGCTTAACAGTTCTCGACGGGACATAATATCGAAATGGTATTTTTTCTCTCCAATTTAATCAACGCGTCACCAAAGACGATTAAGAAACATATAAGTTAATCAAAATTACACGTTATATCGTTTTTATTTGTACAGATAACAATTGATCAATAACTCACAAGGTCCGTTTTTCTTTGAGGTATTTCTCAGTAACAAAAAAAAAATGCGATTAACTTTGAAAATGGTTTGAAGATTATACTGTTTTACTGTTTGTTGTATGACAATTATTGATATTTAATTTACATTTTGTATATTATTTCGCCTGGTTTCTACAATTCTACCTACACGCAAGTCGCGATTAAACATTTTAACAAACTCTTTTCGATATCGGTTTTGAATTCGTGATCCGTCGCTTTCTAATCGTTTCTCCAGCGTATATAACAAAATAATTAGACAACAGTGATTTCACTCGACGTTGTCTAGGCGCCGCTTCCTGTCCTACAGCAGAAGCGTTTTCACGATTTCTCGGTTTTCTAAACCGCGTACACGTTCGTGCGCACACTTTTATGGTTTTATGCAATCGGTTATATTTGTTATAATTTTTCTCTCAGCTCATTTCTAATGATATTATATGCTTAGCCGACAATTTCATCTTTCGCGTTACTGTTGCGTTAATTTTCTACCTAATCACCAGAAGTCTATAGTCTTCTTTCGCGTACATTTTGAGTGAATAATGTACGAGTAAAATGTAATATATGTAAAATCTTAAACTTGTGAATCGGGGAAATACTCCAATATTGCGGCACATATAGTTATTTCCGTAGCGCCAAATCGTTTGTATAATAAAACCATTTTTTGACGCGATTCGTTTAAAAGACGCCCGTGATTATACGATTATTATAATAACCTCACGACGAAGCTAATAAGATAATGTACTTCGCCGGACGGAAGTTCCGGCACTGAAGTTCGGTCCATCCCATACCGCTACGGTGGCGTTGTACGGTCTTGAACCCATGTAGAATCTTCGCGGTGTAACCGCCCGGATGTCTATGACCGGGCGCGTGGCATCGGTGGCGGACAAAGACACCGACCGACCGGTTCATCGGGATGTCATCCTCCTCGCCCCGGCCAAAGCAGCGTCGTTCATAGTTCGCTGGCTCATAGTTTACCGAGAGGTGAACGACTTCTGGACCAAGACCAATATTATGTGTTCTCCCACAGGGGCCACCGCGTGCACGCGCCGCCGCTGGCTTCGTTCATATACATATAATAATAACATACAATATGTATGTATATATTAGCGCGGTCGTCTATGAGAGAGAAAAAAAGAGGAATGCGTGATGAGACTTGGCATGCGAACAGGAAAATATAAATGTGTATTGAAAAAAAAAAACCCCGGGAACCGAGGATTGTGTGTACAGCGGAATAACGTACTTATCTTTCGTCGCCCGTTTCTATTTAGAGCACTCGTTTGATTAAGTTTTTGCGAGGAAAAATAACGCCACAAATTTGTTCGGATTATTAAACAACGGGATGAAATGTCATATTGTACATACACATCACACTTTCTTCTAACGCTTGTATGTGTGTAAGACTTGCGACATGTCACTTATTTTGTTTCATTGTTTGCCAAAGCGTGTACGTTTTCAATCTATAGTTTCAGTCTAAAGATTTTTGCGTACTTAAAAAATAACCGATAAATTGTACGATGACTGCAAAGGTACAACAATCTGACAAATCCAATAATATTACTATATATTATTATTATTATTAACGATAAGTCAAAGATTAGTAAACTTGTGTGTAACATTACAAAGTAATGTAGGTATGAATGTATGATATGACTGTTGGAATTTAAATAATTTTCTATTGTTGATATATTATTTAATTATTTGTAAGACACATTATCATTACTACCTATCTTAAGATATAAATTAAAGTTAAGTAAGTAATAGTAATAGTAGTTTTATTTCGTGTATTATTATACCAATTTTTTCAAATACTTGAATATCATACGTAATTTTACAATGAATGCAATACATAATGATAAAACGTTGTGTATAATATTGAACGAGCTGAGACTAGACATTTTTGAGATTTTATTTCGTTTTGTTATCTTACACGTGTGAGAATATAGTTTTAGAAGAACAAACGTCGTCTTTGTATAATATCACATTATTCATTAAACCTCACTTAGACTATTAATGTTGTAATATAATTTATCACAACGAATAGCCCATACAGCACTATAAGCATTGTAAAGGTACAAGGTTAAATGTAAAAAAATAAACATTTACTGCGAAAACTACTTTACACGTCTACATTTTTTTTTACTCAATAACCATACTTAACTCACGAGAAATAAATTATATATATATATATATATATATATATCGAGTACGCCTTTAATTTATTCAAATGGGCATAATAATAATTTAATATTTAAAATAATTGTATAGGTACACTCATTTTCATTTGAGTATATCGTTAATCATGAATAATAATAATAAAAATACCTACCTATTGTTATTGTTGGATATCGGGGAAGTATGGTGGATATCGTTACAAAATTACAAGTTCCGGTAAAACATTATTTCACTCATTACACACTAATATTGTACAATCAACAGACCAAATAAAAACTAAAAATCGTTTCAAAATTCAGTCATCGATTGCTTAGCAACATAACGTTTACATGTGTTTTATGATGTGCGCAAACAGGGCTGGAGTACAGTGCATATTAGCCCCGTCGCATATAATTATGTTATCAATCATTGCATTGATCCCCTTTTCAAAACTATAAATTACATTAGTGCGTGATTTACCTAAACGATTTGATGAATTGAATATTATAAAATATAACACGGACGTTTCTTTTTTGTTTCAGGCTGCCAGTGGTGAGTGAGTGCTCGCCGCAGCAGACAGCCAGAGTGTCGGTAGCAGCGGGTTCATCGGGATCGGTGAACGCGGCCGCATCAGCTGCCGCGGCCGCGGCGGCCGCCGTCGTGGCCGGTGCACCGAGCAGCAGCACCATGTCCGTATCACGGGTACCCAGCCCGCCTCCTTCGTCCGAGGCGAACACACCCGTGGCGGAGAACTGGTGCTATACACAGGTAAGAACGAACAATATGCCAACCCTATTGTCGACATCACGTTCATAAATTTTATTATAACAATAATATTATGTACGCCCGTCGACCATCGTTATATATTCACGGTGTCATACGTACAAGTTTAAAACGGCGTCGTTGTTGACGGTTATACCTATTTTTATATTAATATTGTATAGTTACACTGGCTGGCATATTAGTTATTAAACAAAAAAAAAAACGGTACTAGCTATTACCAATCTAGGTTTTTTCGCATCACACAATGGCGATTATTATCGCGAAATGTAATGTTATTCCGTATTATTGCCAGTTATTATTATTGTATATCGTTGTTGCCGGTCATTATTATTGTTGCGTCTCACGAGAAAATGCGTCTCCCGTTATAAACGCCCTGGATGTACGCACCAACGACGACGACGACGATGACCGCGCGACGTTTGCCATATAATATGACCAGGTGAACGTCCTTACCCTTGGATGTGTATTCATGTGTTTAATAATATGTGCGTGTGTGTGTATGTGTGAAACAGCTTCCCGGGCGGCTAAGTTCGTTGGCCCAACGGACCTCCGGAGCCGTTGGCCTCTACACGGCGGTGGCGGCCACGCCTATATTATTATTATCATTATAATATATTATTATACCCATCCGAAGTGCACATTTTAACGCAGAATTATAAAACGTTTTTACGACTAATTTTTTTTTTAACAACGGAACAAAAAAACTATTATTTTTTATGTCATTGCCGCGGCCGTGTTCCCTCCCCTACTCTGTTAATACACGTGTATAACAAATATATAATAAAAGAGGGAATTTGCGGTGACGGTGGTGTCACGTGTCCCTCAAGGACGTGCGTTTTGGAGGTTATGTACGTGAACACCAAAAGTGGGCGCGTGTAGGAGACGACCGCGAGAGCGGGGCAGAGTGATGGCGACTGTGGATCGATCCTACGCGCGCACTACAACGCGGGCCTGACCCTTTCAGGATAGTGCTCGGGGACCACACGTCAAGCCTCGCGCATTCAGAAAGTGGAATCGGTATAACAAGGAGAGGGTGGCGCGGACGAAGCTGTTTTTGCGCTCTGCGGATCCCGCCTGTCCCCTTTACCCTTGACTGAATCGATAACCGCGCTCCGCCGTTCACCACAACGATGGTGTTACTTGGGGGGGGGGGGGTAGCCCAAAGGCCAAAAGTTCGAGTTCAAAAGTTCGTATCCCTCGCATTTTCAATAGGTCACGGAGGAAAATACCCATTGCTGCTGCTGCTGCTGCTCCCCCGCGTGTCGGTTTAGTAGTTAAATGTATAAACCTCTAACCGCGGTGTTCCTATTATTTAGCGAGCAGATCGTGTGCGGCGTGCTGTATGCGTGCGCGCACGCGCCGCCCGCTTGTGCGTGATGGATGCGTGACAGGCCGCCACACAGCAGAACACACCCCTCCGCGTGCCATTTTTTCGTCCGAACTGTAAACCTATATTATATTATGCCTGTATACATTTAAACGCCCGTATTTCCCTGCTGAGACGCGTTTACGAACCCCTGATCGACCTGACGGTCGTCGACCTCATATCTTTCTCTGTCTCTCCCCCAAAACGCATTACACAATATGACCACCCACACAAAATCATCTCCGCTTCAATTTATTTCAATATATTTTGTTATATCGAACGTTATTATTTATAATAAATAATAATATACTATCATTAATATCCTTACAACCGCGAATTGCTGACGACGGTGCCGGAGGTGGTGTCCGTTAACTATACAAAAGTAGTAGTAGTAATATAGTAGTATTAGTAGTAGTATTAGGCACATAATATGATATATCCGATACAAGATGAATACAATAATATGTCTTTCCGGTACCCCTTCTACCCGTCTGGATAGCATACAATATCGCTCGAGCAAGGTCAACGGTAGCGTCTCGCTGTCGTCATCGTCGTCGTCGTCGTGTGCGTTTAGAGTACATTGGCCTTGGAGCGTTGGACCCGATTATGTGCGTGGTGTGCGCGTGCGCTCGTGTGTGTGTGTGTGTGTGTGTGTGTGTGTGTGTGTGTGTGTGTGATGGCCCGAAAGAAAAAGCGCCTGCCACGATGAGGGGGTGGGGCCGATGACCGGCGCTCTTTTCTTCACCGCATGGCCAACGGCGGCAGGCGCGCTGTATTACCTCCTCGCCCGTCCGTTCGCTCTCGTTCCGCGGCGGAGGATGACCCCAACTACTGCTCGGAGCCGTCAAGGTCGCTCCGGCGTTTTTCGGGCCCTTTATGCCAGCGGGCGGCGGCGTACCCACCGCAGCTGCCGCCCACTGCCCTCCCTTCAGTCCACCGACCAGAACGCGCGCGCGTCGCTATCTAAATTGATTTAACGCCACAATGGTTCCTCAGCTCGCACAAATACTATAAAATTATGTGTTTTTGCGTTATTACAATCATTTTAATATATTATATCAATTTGCGTGTGATCTGCTGAAATGACTGCAACTCAATGCATACTGCATATCTCAATCATACTCATTTCTGAAGACCACAAATGATTTATAATTATTTCGTTGAAACGCCCAAAACTATGTATTACGTTGTCTTTTATTGGACCTATATAATGCACTCCGCTGCTCTTTAGTCTTTATCAGTACCTTCTTGACGCATAATACGTACTGTTTATTAATATTTTTTAACACTTCAAATAATCGAATATTAATATTTAAATGTACCCTGAAATGTAGGAAATCTGCTGATATATTCGTCGTGTGATATACTGATATATTATATGGAATGGATTGCGCGTATCCTGTGATCCATTGATACAATAGTTATACAACCGAACATAATTGATAATATTATTTGCAACATACAACGCAACGCTGCGCAATAATAACGCATTGAACAATGTTGCGTCTTCGCGGTGATTGATACGTTTAATTCGAATCATATTTTTAATAGTTTCGAAATTGGAATGACACTTCTGCGATAACCGACAGTGTGATTTTGTAGTTTGAAAATTTTCAAAATAAAAATTTATTGTGGATATTATTTCACACATTGGTATGATGTTTATACTCAGCACTATTAAATTTGGGTCAAGGCGTCAAATTCAAATGTTTTATTGATATTGTTATGAAACTACTGCTGCAGCCTATAATAGATTATAATGATTGTTTAGCCGTCGTTGTTAATAATCAACTAATCTGAATTATTATTGGCAATAAGCAAAATATATTTTTATTTTTATCAATAATTTTATAGCTGGCATTGGCTGCTATTTTTTTCTCACTATACCTACCTATTTTATTTTTATTTTTTATAAATATCAATACCAATACTAATACCTATTAATTTTTGTTTTTAGGTGAAAGTTGTTAAGTTCAGTTACATGTGGACTATTAACAACTTCAGCTTTTGTCGGGAAGAAATGGGTGAAGTTTTAAAATCGTCTACATTCTCCGCCGGAATAAACGACAAACTGAAATGGTAAATATTTATTTATTTATTTTCTATTCGGCTGTTTTATTTTTTCCTTACATTTAAAAATAAAATACTAATGCGTGTGTAATGCCATGTTATATTTAGGTGTTTGCGAGTGAATCCTAAAGGCTTAGACGAGGAAAGCAAAGACTATTTGTCTTTGTACTTACTGCTAGTCTCGTGCAACAAGACTGAGGTTAGAGCGAAATTCAAATTCTCAATTCTAAATGCCAAACGAGAAGAAACTAAGGCTATGGGTAATTAATTAAAAGTTCACGCGTATAAGAAA
Organism: Acyrthosiphon pisum; assembly: GCF_005508785.2. Taxonomy (NCBI): domain Eukaryota; kingdom Metazoa; phylum Arthropoda; class Insecta; order Hemiptera; family Aphididae; genus Acyrthosiphon; species Acyrthosiphon pisum. Next base: position 86,876,850 of record NC_042495.1, read on the forward strand.
ATTGTCTTGAATGTATATTTATTTTTTATTTTTATAGAGAGTCAAAGGGCTTATAGATTCGTTCAAGGAAAGGATTGGGGGTTCAAAAAATTCATTAGGCGTGATTTTCTATTAGACGAAGCTAATGGTCTTTTACCCGATGATAAACTTACCATATTTTGCGAGGTAATTTATATTTTCAAAAACCTTTTAAAATTTCATTTTTTAACTGCTTTTTGTTTATATGTATAACTGTCGAGTTTTTAAACTATATTATGATTATAATTGATGATAAATCTCAATAACGATTACTGGTACTGTTTACAAACTACAATGAAATGAAAAATAAAATCCTGGCAAAGTTTTAATGTAATAAAAAGTGGCACGAATAATGACTTGACAGATGGCTCGTTTGCAGGTAAGCGTCGTAGCTGATAGTGTCAACATATCCGGTCAGTCAAATGCGGTCCAATTTAAAGTACCTGAATGCCGTCTGCCCGATGATCTAGGAAATTTATTCGAAATACAAAAATTTAGTGATGTAACGCTTTCAGTTAGCGGGCGAGAATTCCAAGCACACAAAGCTATACTTGCCGGTAATTATCATAATCGCATTGCTAGTTCATGTTAATCGCGTGAATCGTGTAATCCATATGTAATATAATAAGCAATAAAATCCCTTTACGTTGCTTGATTGATATGTAGCGAGAAGTCCCGTGTTCGCCGCCATGTTTGAACACGAGATGGAAGAACGCAAACAAAACCGTGTCGCCATTACCGACGTAGATCACGAAGTCCTCAGAGAAATGCTTCGGTTTATCTACACCGGTCGGGCAGCGAATTTAGAGAGAATGGCGGACGATTTGTTAGCGGCGGCTGACAAGGTTTGTTTCTTTTGGTCATAAATACTATTAAATATTTGCTTAAACTTACTTCACGTTGTTTTAATACTTTTTTTTCTTTCCACGCTCAGTACGCTCTAGAGAGGCTGAAAGTCATGTGCGAAGAAGCGCTGTGTAACAATCTGTCGATCGACAACGCGGCAGATATATTAATATTGGCCGATCTACACAGTGCCGACCAACTGAAAGTACAAACAATCGAGTTTATCAACACGTGAGTATACATTATATTTATACTTTATAGTTTATATAATAGTATTATTCCATGTACAATATGCATGCATAATACATATTGTTTAGTAATAGCTAATAAATTATATAGTAAAACAGTATAGGGTATCATTTATTATATTGTTTTATTACTTACTTGTAATTTATAACCAATGATATATTTATTTTTTTTTATTTTAGAACTTTTAGTAATAACTATTACAGTTCAGCCAATGATATTATATGGTTGTAAACTCATATGTATATTACTTAATTCGACGGGCAGTTGCGGATATAGAATTTTTTTTTTTTTTTTTGGTGGGGGGGGGGCATTGTCTTTTTTCAAGTTTTACGACACAAATATTTAAAAAACGGTCCAATTTATTAACCTAGATTCTGGGACCCTCTGGCCCCCCTTAAATCCACAACTGTCGATGTACCATTAATTATAAAGGCCGCAAAAAACATTATTATGAGAATAGTTTTATAATTCTGTTTATTCAGTCGAAATATCCATCTTGGGCTGATTTTATTTCATTTTACCATTACGCCAAATATAAATAATTACATATAATTGATTATAATATTAATATACTAAATAGCAATAAAACAATTATCTAAAATCACTATATCTAAGCCACCTAGACACCTAGCTAATTTACTAAGTTATTTTTTTTGTTCTCAATTAATTATCGACAAGTTATAAAATAATATAAAACAATATGAGAGTAGGACAACTCCAATTTTAATTTTAAAAAATAAATATTTTTAATGACGATAGTATTAAAATTAATGCATCACAAATACTTAAATTTCAGGCCATAAACGGCTATATAAATTCATAATATTATAATAATTCAGTATAGGTATAGGTTTGTCAAATTTATTATTAAGATACAATAAATGTTTTCGTGAAATTGGTGGTCAATAACATTGTTTAGATCAGCCAGGGGGAAATGAAATGACTTATATAGTTATATTATATTTTACATATTATTATGACCTAATAATATTATTAAATATTATTATACAATATTCTATACATTGTATAGAAGCAGTTCCAAACATCGCAAGAATTAATAAATATGTAACACGATGTTTTAAAAAAAAATCGATATCAACCTGTCACGTGTAGGATTGGGTATCCACCGTTTGGCCTCTAAAGTCTTATAGCCATCAAATGATATATACTATTATAATTTATAATAATATTATGTAATGGCGTTGTTATAAACCGAGAAATCCACGTCGTTCTCGGTCCTCTTTACGCGTCAATTGTCGGTCGCGATATAATATTATTATAATACATTATATTATTAATTATTATCCAATAAATAACGATATATTCATATATCATATTCATAATAATATCGTTCCCATTTTCTATTTCACAGCCATGCGACCGACGTGATGGACACTACAGGCTGGAAAACCATGATACAGTCGCACCCACACCTAATAGCTGAAGCGTTTCGCGCGCTAGCCACACAGCAAATACCGCCAATTGGACCGCCCCGAAAGCGCGTTAAACAAAGCTGAAACGGACCGTCCACAGCGGTGATGCAGACTTACGATCTCACCAGCCCACCACCCCCACCCATCAACTCTTCCAGGGCACATATTTTGTAAATTTATATAATTTTTTTTATTATTCACAAAATTGTAATTGTAATTTCTATTTTTTTTTTTTTTTGTACATAATATGTTATTTCTAAAAATAAGAAAATTCCTAAAATGCAAGTAGCTTGTTTGCTGATAACGCGTTTGGACATGTTTGTATTCTCACAATATATAGTAAAAAAAAAAAAAAGAAAATGGCTAACGACAATAGTCGTCGGAATGGCACATGTGATATGAGTGATATTTGCAGCCTAACCTTGTATAATTTTTTTTTTAATATGTTACATTATATTATACATTCATTATAATACAAGTACTATTATTTTAGTTAGTTCCATTATTATTGTTATTAATAAGAATATACAGGTTGAATTGCATAAATCTATAAGAGCACACAATTTTAATGGTCCATTGAATTGTTTAATTACTTGTTTTCCATTTGTCAAAGTGGTTCCTAAATTGTTTTGAATCTATTTTATGCAACTCAGCCATTAGATTTATAATAAACATTATTACATATTAATTAGCATTAAAAACGATCATTGATGTTAACTATATAAACTAGGTCTCGTTATGAAATTTTTCGTTCAAACCGATTAAAATGGATTCTTATAATGTAAAGTAAACTATATTTGGACAGTTTACTGTTTCCATTGTACTCGGTTTTTAATTTCTAACTCATTCTTTTTTTTCTTTTGTGTGTGTTCATAAAATAACATAATTTAGATGTAAATACTTAATAATTTGTAAGACCGTCTGTGAAAAGAGACTGAAGAAATTTTCTTTGAATATATACCTCAGTTCGTAAATTAATCAATGCGTCCATTCAGTCGCTTTTATGATTATTCAAACTACTCGAGAATATAATAATTTTTATTTATTTATCTTATTATCTATTTTCTAAAATATTAATTATTATTATATTACTCTAAGTTTGTTTGATATTATTGTAATTAGTTGACCAAGTTTCTGTTCCTTGTAATTGTAAATAAGAATTTTTAGTCTCTTTTCTCAGCGTTCTCTTTTCTTTTATTATTATTTGTTTTTCCTCGGTCACAATACGGGAAAAAAATCAAACTCAAGCCTTTCCATGTTTATTTTTCCGAATTCATTTTATTCGTGTGATTCGCTTGTTGTGTGTTTACCTGTTGTATGATATCTACGTTATTCGATTACATAATTATGATATTGTGAATAATTTTAGACTATAGACTCGAAGTATTGTTTTTTTTTTGAAATAAAAACGCTCGTCTTTCAATCCTATTTTTAATTGTGTCCTAATTATTAATTTTTAAGAAATAAGATCCACAAGACTACAATCCTGTAATATTCGTATCTTTATGTTGATTACCATTTTAAGTACAAATCAATTTAAGACTAGCTATACAAACCAATTGATATAAATACAATTTTTTCATTAATAAATTTTAATTTTAATATTTCAACTAATTATTAATTATATATATTTATTTCACATTGCCACATTGACTTTAGGCTTCAAAACAAAAATGTATCATTCATTGAAATTCCTTAATGCACCTGCCAATAGCCATGACAAAAAAAATATATATATATATATTGAAATTAATATTTGTTCACCTATTAAAACAGTTTCTGTTTTATACAAAATGTATAATTGATTTCACGTGTTAACAAAAAAAATATTGTGCTTACAGTTATCACTAAACAATACAAAACTAACAAGCTTTACGTCTTATCTGTATAAATATTTCATAGAATATTATTATAATATTGCAACTGATAAAAAAATATACTCCAATTGAATCTGTCATTATCATATTATTAGCATAATTATTAGAACAGTTGAACTCAGCTGAACAGTAATAATTTGGGAACTCAAATTCTGGACTATAAAATTACCAGAAAATTATATTTTGTATAGACTATAGAATACCATTGATTATTAATACTAGTACTTATAACCAATGAGAATACAAACTGAATTGAGATCTAAATTTATAGGACAATATAATGTTGAGATAAAATAATAAGAAGGAACGTAAATTATTTGAAATTAATTATACCAAACAAAACAATGTATAAAATCCTAGAAAAAACAATCGAAAATACGAAATCACAGAACTTAATGTAGCCATGTAGGTAACCATATTATTAAATTGAAAGAATTAAATTACATTGGAAACGAAATTCCGGACCTTAAATATATTGCCTATAATTTGTTTGGCACATAAAATTACAGAACAAAATTAAATTAAATTTACCGGAATGAAATAACACTGACCGTAAAACGGATTGTCATGCGTTTGGGCGAATTACCCGCCTAATAAAAACAATGTATTTGAGGTTTAGCCCTACGTCCTCATACCTACCTACTCTTCTCGTCCAAATTTCAAAATATGATGCTCATTAGTTCATTAAATATTAATACGAGAGCATTGGCGCCAGATTTCAAAAAACGGAACGGGTTGCGTTTGTGATAAAGCTATCTTTAATGATGGCAGTACCGGCCCAACAAACAAAAAAAACATCAAATTATCTCTATAGGCTGTAGACGACACCTTATACGCTAAAACACATAGGTAATACTTATGAAATATGAGTTTATGAGAGTGAAAAGGTACGTGATGGGAACACCTATTTAATAGATAAAATAGATATATATATCTAACTCACTCAGAAAAAAATGTTTTATTATTAATGAAAACCGGGAATAATTCGGAGCCTATGAAGTCAATTAATTATTTTCAGGAAATTTATTCATTACATGAATGAAACTGAAAATTATCAAAAAGGTAACCTATACATTTTTCACGCTCTATTTGTATATAATATATATATTATAATTTATTGTATACCTTCATAATTCATATAGGTATATACCGGACATTAAAAACGTCCGAAGTAAAAGTCCTAGGAAAAGAGTAAGGTGTTAAAGTAAAGGTAAAAATTTCCTGTTTATAATGATGAAAGGTGTCTATCGGCTATCGTATAAACTTCAGGTAGAAATGTAGAACCAAAGTAAATAGATAGGTTTATTAGGTATAAGTACCTATTTTCCAATCTTTGGCGGCTTTTACCTAATAACTATTATGTTTAGCCTTTACCCTAATGAAAAAAAATATATGATTTTGATTTAGAGAGAAACATTCAGTGCCGCTTAAAAACCTTTGATGAAAAGAAGTTCAAATACCGTTGTGTATAGTTTAAAAATGTTCTATTTGAACTCGTGTTATAGTTTGCTATGCGCGCTATTGACATTAGGCAATCGAACACTGCTGCACTTGTTTTTATGTAGTGAAAACAAGTCGATAATTTCAATTTTCATTGTTGTCAATTACTACAAACAAAAAAAGTGGTTAAGTGGATATCGCTCTGCTGTACAGTAGGTTACAAGTGAGTCACTGAAATGGATGGTAAATTTGAATTCAATGATATAATATCAATATAAATATATTATACAATATTGTATAAGAAAAACGATTCTGAGTTAAGACGGTCAGTCAGCCTATGATATTACTATAAGTATATTTGATGATATTAAGGTGAATAAAGTAATTTATATATTCTAGACTATTTACCATATACGTGGAACCTTGTTTTAAATTTTCAATCTTTAGCTATAAACGTAGAACATTTTATACATTTTTAACTAAAAAATAATTATTAAATTTTAAATATGATAAAGTTTGTAAAAATTCAAACTTTAAATGCTTATAAAAAAAAAATTGCGACTATGGATTTTTAATTTTTTCATCTGCCTTGGAAACAATATACTATATAGGAGCCTTCTATTAAATTTTCAAGCTTTTTTACACAGCAAATAAAGTTTTATTGACATTCATAAAAAAAAAAACTAATAGAATTGGAAACTAAAATTTCCTTAAACAGTTCAAAACAAATCAAAATATTTTGAAAATTTTATCGTATACCTATAGAAAATGGAAATATGAACAACTAAAACCAAAAACCAATATCGATTTTGTCGAAAACCGTTTTTGCGTAATGCGTAAAAATGCCCGTTTGGTGTTTTCCCTTAATTTTTATGTTGTTTTTCTCGGCGTATTTGAAAACTATTGGGAATTTTAAATTTTTACCTCCCATCAACTAGACTAACTTTCCCATCGAACAAGATAATGTTAAAGAAAATCGAAGCAGTTTTATTGCTCCAAACCGTGATGACAGACACAAAAAAAAATTGTAAAATCATTACATTTAGGTATCGTTCCACTTAAAATCTAAAAAATAATAATATATATAATAGTATTACACAATTACATAAATAAAGGTACGAGAAAAATACGACTGAAATTTGAATACTTAGTTCCAACTTTCCAAGTCCTTCCCATCCTATCTTTAACTACAAAATAACTATTCAATTTTGTCAAAATTTCAACTTTAAATGCTTATAAAAAATAATTGTGCCTATGTATTTTTAATATTTTTCAACTGCTATTGTAACAATGTATCAGGAGCCTTGTATTAATTTTTACACTTTTAGGCCCAATAGATAAAACTTTATTGATATTTATAGAAAAAAAAACTAAAAAAATTGAAAACGTACAATGTCCGTAAACAGCTCAAAAAGAGTCAAATTATTTTCAAAATTTTATCGTATATAGAAAATGCTAATATAAACATTCAGTGAAATTTTCAAGTTTCTACAGTCACTCGTTTTTTAATTACAACAAAATAAGAAAATCGTTACGTAAGAAATCGAGTGAA